>NC_064808.1:96136557-96205683 GCF_023721935.1 Panthera uncia | reverse complement strand
CTATCCATAAAGGAGTCTTGAGACTCCTATCTCGAGTCTCCTATCCAGTCTGCCTTTCCATTTGTACATCCTTTTCAACGTCTTATATTGGTTTTATAAATGCTTTCATGTAGGTCTTGCACATCTCCCACGAGATTTATCCCTAGGTGCCTTATACTTCTTATTGCCATTTTAAATGCAATCTCATGTGTGTTTTCTAATTTTCGCTGGTACAGAGAAAGGCAATTGAGTTGTACATCTTGATCTTAAATCCAACGATCTCACTAAACTCTGTTAATATTTCTAATAATTTACTTACAGATTTCCCCTGGGTTTTCTCTGTCGACATATCATCTGCAAATGATACAGTACGGTTTCTTCTTTGCCAATGCTTACACTGCTGGGTTTTATTTCTGGTCTTCTGTACTGCTAGGCCTTAGAGTAAAATGTAGAATAGAGGCAGTAATACAGGACACATACACATTCACGCATGCAGTCTTATTACTGGTTTTTATTTTTTACTTGTATTTCATTTGTGTGTGTGTTTATTTTTAATTCTTCCCAGCTTTACTGTGATGGGACACCTAACATTGTGTACATTTAAGGTATGATGATTTGATGCATGTTTGTGCTGCCACATATTGCCACAATAAAGTCAGTTAATACCTCCATCACCTCACATAATTACCTTTTGTGTGCATGGTGAGGAACGATAAAGAAAATATGGCGCATATACATATATGTGTATGTATATATATATATACACACACATATATATATATATATATAATGAAATATCATTCATTCAACCATAAAAAGAAGGGAATTACTGATTTTAAATAGATTTCTTCTAATGTTCTATAAGTCCCCCTGTAATCCTGGCTTTCCAAGATGTTTCTGTTTTACATTAATTATGAATGAATGTTCTGGATCTATAGCTTTTAACCTTTAATCCATCAACGAAGTAAATTATGTGCATGGGTTATCTAATGTCAAATCATCCTTACACTACTGGGATAAAACCAATGTATTATTGTCTTCCTAATAAATTGTTGGATTTGGTTTGTTGCTATCTTGTTGAGGTTTTTGCATTTATGTGCGTAAGATTGGGCCGTAATTTCTATTTTATTGTGTTGACCTTGCCCGGTTTGGGTATCATGATAGTCCTGGCCTCACAGAACAAGTATTTCCTCTCTTGCTATTCCTTGGAAGAGTTTGCAGAAGACAGAAATAATCTGCTCTGTGAACACCTGGTAGAATTGTATGACTTAGTCTTCTCTTTGTGGGAGGATTTTCAATTGCCTTTTCAATTCATTAATGGCCATGACACTCTTCAGATTTCTCTTCCTCTGGAACATATTCAATGAGTATAATTTTTTATAGCGATTTGCCCTTTTCTGCTTTCAAATTTATTATCAGAAAGTTGCTTATAGCATTTTATACTTACTCTTAGAAATCACTAACTTCTGTTGGATCTGTAGTTATGTCTTTTTCTACATTCCTAACGTTGTTATTTGTGACGACTTTTTTTTTTTCATCAGCTCCACCAGATGTTCACTCATTGTATGTCTTTTCAAGAACCTGCTCTTTGTTTTGCTGATCCTTTTTACTGTGTTTTAAATTATCCTTCATTCTGCCTTTACATGTTCTTTGGGTTCATTCTATTATTCTTTCTTTATATTTATCTTCTTATGTTGGATACCTGGTTCATTAATATTTAGCTTTTCTTGTTTTCTTTTTTTTTAATTTTTTTTTTAACGTTTATTTTTGAGACAGAGAGAGACAGAGCATGAACGGGGGAGGGGCAGAGAGAGAGGGAGACACAGAATCTGAAGCAGGCTCCAGGCTCTGAGCCATCAGCCCAGAGCCCGACGCGGGGCTCGAACTCACGGACCGCGAGATCGTGACCTGAGCTGAGGTCGGCCGCTCAACCGACTGAGCCACCCAGGCGCCCCCTTTTCTTGTTTTCTAATATCAGCATCTAAGACTGTAATCCTCCAAGTGCTACATTTACCCCAACACATGAACTTTGAAATGTGGCTTACGGCTTATTGTTAAGTTCTTAGTACTTTAAATTTGCACTGTAACCTCTTATTTGACCCAAGTGTTATAAAGCGGTGTGTATGTTAAATGTCCAAAAGTATAGTGATTTTATTTTTTTTTTTAATTTTTTTTTCAACGTTTTTTATTTATTTTTGGGACAGAGAGAGACAGAGCATGAACGGGGGAGGGGCAGAGAGAGAGGGAGACACAGAATCGGAAATAGGCTCCGGGCTCCGAGCCATCAGCCCAGAGCCTGACGCGGGGCTCGAATTCACGGACCGCGAGATCGTGACCTGGCTGAAGTCGGACGCTTAACCGACTGCGCCACCCAGGCACCCCAAAGTATAGTGATTTTAAATTACTTTCATAATTGACTGCTAACTGAAATGCACTGTGGTCAGAGAATGTGGTCTGAGGATACAGATGCCTCAAAATGTATTGACCTAATATATGGTTAGTTATTCTAAAAATTATATTCCATTTATTAGAAGACTGCGAATTCCTTCATTGTTGGGAAGAAAGTTTTATGTGCCTATCAAATCAAGATTATTAAACTGTGTTGTTTAAATTCCTACACGCTTTATTTTCTTTGACTGGCCCCTCAACAATGGAAATAGGTGCTTTAAAAGATACCTCTATGAGGAAGGATTTATATATTTATCCCTGTGTTTCTTATAATATTTAACAGAAAAATTAGAATTGCTATATTGTCCTATGGGTTGGATTAAATTCTATTTCACTTTCCACCTTCTTGTGTCCTTATGTGTTGTACGTATATTTTATCATCTTGTAAATGGCAAAGACCTAGATTTAAAAAAAAAATTTTTTTCTTAATTCCACCTGATAATTTTCTATTAACTATCAAGTTTAGCCCATTTAATTTTATTGTGACTATTGACATATTTGGTCTGATTTGTTTCTCTTTTGACCTTTTTTTTTTTTTTTTTAGATTTTTTTTTTTCTTATTCGCTTTCTCCCTCTACTGGTTAAGAAATTATACAAGCTATTTCTAGTCATTTAGTGGTTACCTTTGGAATTTTACCACGTGTGTTGGCTACAGACTGAATGTTTGTGTCTCCCAAATTCATATATTGAAACCTAATTCTCGATGGGATGTATTTAGAGATGGGCCTTTGGGAGGTGATTAGGTCATGAGGGGGAGTCCTCATGAATACCATTAGAGCCCTTACAAAAGAGAGCTCTCTCACCTCTCCCCCCAAGTGAGGCCTCAGTGGGAAGATGGCCATCTGTAAACCTGCTTGGCCAGCACCTTGACCATGGACTTCAGCCTCTAGAACTGTGAGAAACAAATTTCTGTTGTTTGTAAGTCCCCCAGTCGAAGGTACTCTGCTGTAGCAGCCTGAGCAGACAAAGACAGTCTTCGATTTAACAAAGTCTAAAGTTAAAACGTATCAGAGTTACTGGGTATAACACCCTTCCTGAAAAAGGCAAAAACACAAATCACCGCCCTCCTAATACATGTGCTATTATACAAAATTTCAGTTCCGTTTGCAATTCTATGACATAGATATTAGAATGTATATTTCATGGAAACATGTTTGTCTAGATTCCCTCGCATGTGTGGTAGCCGGCCTTCAAGACGGTCCCCACTACCCCCTGGTATTGCATCCTTGTACAGCCCCCTTCCACACTGCACCATCTGTGTGACCAATAACATACGGCAGAGTTGACATGTCCCTTCCAACAAACAATAGATTGTAAAAGGCACTAAGGCTTTCTTTTCTTGCTTGAGCTTGCTCCCTTGCTCTCTCCCTCTCTCCAACTGCTTGCTGTTAGGGGAAAAGGCGTCTGCCGTGTCGTAAGGCTCCTCCAGCATCCCTGCCGAGAGGCCCACGTGGCAGAGGACTGAGGGCCTCGGTTCAGAAGCCCCCCAGGAAGGAGACCTGCCACGAACCACGTAAGTGAGCCTGGAGGCAGATCCTCCAGCTTCCACACGATCCCCGCCCCTGGCTGACAGCCTGACTGCAGCCTCGTTAGTGACTCAGAGCCGAACCACGCAGCCCAACTGCTCCCTCGCTCCTGACCTCAGGAACTGTTTGAGAGAACTAATGCTGTGGTTTGAGGCTCATTTGTTATGCGGCAGGAGATAACCGATACGTTGTAGTTACTAACTGATTTCTTCATGATTCTTTCTGCTGAACCTTAGCCATGCATCAAGACCTTTTCTTCACTCCCGAAGAACATCTTTTCACAATTTTCTTTAACAAAGATCTATTACTTACAAACTCAGGTTTTGTTTACTGAAAATGTTTTCATTTCACCCTTCCGGCGGACAAACTCTTAGGGGAATCCCAGGAATTCTGACCTCCTAGTATTCCGGCCTTGGTGTGATGCCCTCCCCCTGAGTGGGGACCGCTGCTGGGACTGGCTGCTAGCCAGGAGAGGGGCTGTTTTTTGGGGGGGGTTTAATGTTTAATTTTTAGAGAAAGAGAGACGGACAGAGTACGAGCAGGGGAGGGGCAGAGAGGGAGGGAGACACAGAATCCGAAGCAGGCTCCAGGCTCTGAGCTGTCAGCACAGAGCCTGACGCAGGGCTGGAACCCACGGACTGCAAGATCACGACCTGAGCGGAAGTCGGACGCTTAACCGACTGAGCCACCCAGGTGCCCCCTTTTTTAATTAATTTTTTCAATAGGAGAGGGATTTTTGGCAACAGGGTCCCTCCTAGGAGCAGGAAAGACACATGTTAAGGGTTCCAGGGAAGCAGTTACTGCCATGCCTTCCCCTCAACTCCCCCCCAGATCCCTTTCACAGCTGCTGAGGTTCAAGTCCATCCTACAAACACACACTGAATTCTAGAAAGAGCCACACTCTTCTGGGCTCTGCAAGGGATACGTGGGTAAATAAGATACAGCTTCAGCTTCCAAGGACTGGCAGGGTTTGGAAGCAAAGGGCTCGAGTACCTCAGCAAGTGCGAAGAGAGCTTCAGGAGACGTAAAGACTACAAAGGAGGGTCCATCGGGGCAGGGAAAGGGGGAGCAGGGATTACAACACGGAACCTGGGACGTTCCCATGGAGGAGCTGACATTTCAGCTGGACCTCGGAAGGAGGATGGGACTCTGATGGACAGGGGCAAGAAGAGAGAAAAGCCAGGGCTCCCTGGTAGAGGAAATAACATGAGCCAAGGCAGTGAGAAGGACAAATGGGAGGCAGGGATAACAAACAGTACTCAGTTCAAGTTCAGTTCGAGTTGAGCCTCGAGGCACTTCCTTGGATGGTGGCTGCCTGAAGCGGCCACCTCGGAAGGATTCTGAATGAGGTCCATCAGGAGAGGGGGCCTGGCCCCATTGGTAATGTCTGCGTAGCACTGGAGGGCCCGGGACGGCCATCTGCCAAGTATTGGCCATTTCTAGAGCAAGATACCCTCTAAACAGTGAACGATCCTGTTGAGCGAGGCATGAGGGGTGGGCGGTGAGAATTCTGAGAAGTCAGATTGTGGAGGCTCTCGAATGCCAAGCCGAAGAGTAAAGACCCGTCTTTGTGTTCCGAAGAAACATCTCTGATCAAGTTACAGTGTGCTGAAAGAAATACGGTTACAGATTTGGAAAGCGACCAACTCCCTGTTCCTCCAACCTGCTGCCCAGGCCCGGCCTCCACCAGCCACACCTCAGCACAGGCCTCCTCGGGGCGACTCTCGGCCCCTGCGCCCACTTTGTAAAGTCTCGTCGGTACCGTCGGCACTGCCCCTGAGTCAAGTGGCCAAACACACACACAGAGCCTCTGCAAAGACACACAATGCCCTTCTCTCACCGCCGCACCAAGAAACCCCAGAGGGGCCTCCCCTCCCTCCCACACGACCGCCCCTGTGTGTGCCACGCCCTCCCAGTTACCACACATTTCATCTCTCCCAGGAGGGAAGCAGGGCCGTCTGGGGCTGGCTAAGGGTGGGTGCGGGAGGGACAGAGAAAGAGGCAATAGAAGTGAGAAGTCTCATTTCCGGGCCACAGAGTCTAAGGAGTAGATGGAAGAAAGGAGGGAGGGATCTCTGGAAGAGGGAGAAGCAAGGCTGAGTTGGGCAGAGCTGGGAGAAAGGGTTCAGGAAACCACATTAGCCTCCAGATGCGTGTGCGTGAAGCCCCGGAACCCTGCCTGTGGGGAGCCTGAGGACCTGGCTCTCAGGGACAGGGTCTCAGGACAGTGGGGGGAGGGGGCGGGGGGCGGGGTCCTGGCCCCCTTACTCTGCTGCTCCCCAGCTCTGAAATTCTACACCATCTAGACCACCCTTCCCAGCGGGGGGGGGGGGGGGGGGGGGTGGAATAGAACCAGCCACGTTTTGCTTCCTCCGTGACCCATGGCATCTTAGGAGAAAGACTTCAGGTTTCCACTGGTGGTTCTTCTCCTCCTTTCCACGTTCACAGTCACCTCTATGTCGGTAAACAGCTGACATTTCAGGTGACAGCAACCCTTCCACGTTAATTTCGCTCCCCGATCTTCCTGCCTTTTGCACAGTTGCTTTCTGCATGTGCGGGAGAAAGCAATCAGAAGAGTTTCTCCAGCGATTATCTTTCCATTCTGAGTCACATAATTTCACATAATTGCTGGGTAAAAGCTGCTCAGAAAAAGAAGCCACTAGTTGATGATATAGCAACATATGCTCTATTATTTTTGATTCCATGCAGCAGCGAGGTAGATCAGAATACCCAGTTCTATTGTGAAAATAACTCCGAAACAACCTCCCTCTAACGCGCACAGCCTCCAAATTACAGTGGAACTTGATCATCTCACGCTCATGCCTCTCTCCCTCCGCCCCTAAAGCCTCGAGCCCTGTCCAGTGCATCTGGCCTGCCTGTCTTTCTTCAGGCTCAGCCCATCAGAAACATGCCCAGAGGGATCACTGACGCCTGAGTCCTGGCAGGATCCCCAAAGAAACATGAGCCCCACCCCCCACTCCAGACAGGACATGCTGGATGGGACCCGTTTACGGGGCCACAGAATGCCTGGGCCCCATTGTTCAGGCTGACTGGTCACCCTCGACTGTGTAATCAGATGCCAGGGGACACGACTTAGCCTGTGATGTATCCAGATCTCTGCAACAAAGAAGCCCGTTAAGAGAAGATTCCACTGTGTATAAATAGGACAAAGCCAAGATGTGAGGTTTACCAGATGGAGCTGGAATCACAGCAGGCCAGGGTCAGAATGATTGAGATAAAAGCTCTTACTTCTTATTTGAGGAGCCCGAGGCCCCAGCAGAGCAGTGATGCGGCCAATTCACACAGCTAGCCAGGGCACAGGACTGTCTGCGGCTCCCGTCTGAGGCTCTGGTGGGCTCGGATAGGGAGACGGGCAGGCCAGGCCTGCAGGACAGGAGGCCACGAAGGCAGCCGGGAAGGAGATAGGAATGGGGTTGCACCAGAGCAATGAGAGGGGGTGGGAGGGAAGCACCTGACAGGCTCCTCAGCTCTCCATTAGAAGGCCACCTTTGACTGAGGACATTCGGGGGGGCAGCGCCGGCTTCTGGAAGGCGAGAAAGAGAATCACGTCCAGAAAGACCTTCAGGAGGCTTGGAGCCCCACTCTTAGTCTCTCAACAGGGGGGCAAAAAACAGGAAGGCAAGAAAAGAAAAATTAACAGTCCTTTCCAATTATCCCAGCCATGCCGTGTGGCTGATCTTGGTGCAGGTGGCTATTACCTATAGCCTAGATCTGAACAGCCTGAGGCTCGGCGAAGGACCAAAAAGAGAAAAGGCCCAGGACTAAAAAACGTCAAAGACAAACTGGTCTGATTTACTGACAGAGAGGTGGGTTCTTCAAGTTCCTAAGACATTGGTAAGTCTGACTGTCAGGAAAACAGGACCGGACTGTCTGATCTATTTGTGTCAAGATCGTATTACAGACGGGGCACTGGCCCCAGCAGCCTTTTCAGGCCTCCTTCGCCTGGGATTCTGCGAAAGGGTCGTGTGTGCACCTCATGAGTGGTACCGACGGTTCCGATGACACGTGCTAATGGATGGGGCTCGGGGAAGTGGCCAGCACAAGCCAGCAGATAAAGCCCACACCCGTGCTGTACCTTGAAGAGAACGTAGGTGTGATAACGCCTCCGTGCTGGAAAGACTGGAATGTTCTTGATCCTCTCGGGCACCCCTTCCACCACTGAGGTCTCCCTGCTTCCCCATCCACGCAGGGACAGCCAGGCATTCAGACACACCCCCACCTCCTTTCACACACGGAGACCCTGTCCTCCCTGTACCGCTCCTCACCTTTCTGCTTCCCACCCCGGATGCTTTGGCCTAAAGCTCTCTCGGGCTTTTATGCGCCAGAATAAAGAGAAAGCAAAGAACAAAAGGACAGTCATCATCTACTTGACAGCTGTGTCTGGAAGAGCTCAAGGGGGCACTTTTCCAGGCTCCGTCCTGCTGAGCCCAGAACTCCCTTGGCTCCTTCTCTGCCACGCGGCTGTTTGCAGGATGGGGAGGGCGGAGGGGAGGGGGGGGCCGGGTTTGCTCCTCATCTCATGTTCCACGTGACCAGTGAACCTGGAAACGGCCAGGACCACACTGTGGCCCCAAACCGCTACACTCCGGCCTTGAAGCTCCCCAACCACAGGACCCCCGGCCCCTCCCCCAAGCTTCATCATGTGTAAAATACATCTTGGGCCCTCTTCGGGGAAGCTGCTCAAAATCCCCCTTCCTCATACAGCCTCGTGACATAGCTGCGGCCTCCCTACCCGTAGACGCCTCTGTGCAATGTGCAGCCCATCCCCCACCCCAGGCCAGGGCGCCTCGGCCTCAGGTTCAGGTTCACGCCCACGAGCCAAGGGCGACAGAACACGGACCTCCTGAAGAGGGACGTTCAGGCCCGGAGTTCTCCCCGCAGCTCACACATGGCCCAGTCCCCACTCACATCACACACCTCTCGGGGCGCAGCCTTGACGGGAGCATGAAAAGGAAGGCGGAGGAAAGACAGGGGAGTTTTCGAGGTGGTAGGAAACGGTGAGCTCGGTGGTAGGAATAAAGAAGCAAGGTGCTGGCAATGGGGGATCGGGGGCTGGGGACAGAGGCCTGCCGGCAACATAGGAGTCCTTCTGTGAACCCCATGGAAGGCAGTGTGAGGGATGGAAAAGTCTGAGGTGGAAAGCCCATATCCGAAGCCCAGTCTTGGGGCCTGGAGTGGCATAAGAGGTGATAATAATAATCATGATGAGTAGCCTAGGAAGTATATATTACCATCAAACCCATTTTAGAGGCAAAGAAACTAAGGTGGAGAAAGAGAGGTCCCCTGGCAGGTGAGAGCTGGATTCTAGGCTTCAACCCAGCTTTGTGGGCTTCCTGCTGGGAGCCCAGAACTCATCCCAGGGGAGGGCCACCTATACTGCGGCTCCCTGGAGAGAGGGGAGGGGCGGGGGGGCACCTCCCCAGGCAGCTGCCACTCTGTTCTTGCTCCTCCCCCAGCCTCTTGGGCTGAGCTCTGCACGGGGGCCACAACAGAGGGCGCTCCTGTCTCAGGGTGAGCCTTTACCAACCAAGCTCCCCAGCGTCTCTAGCTTCATGCATATTCATACAGTGAACACACAGTGCCTGCCAGCTCACCCCGGAGGGAGAATTTATATTCCCTTGTTGGACAGAAAGCTGTTTACTCAGGAGGGTGATTTTTTTTTTTAACAGATTACAGAATTGCACAGCTGATGAGGCTGCATTTGTGCCACACCAAGTACTGTTCTCAGTGGTTTAAATATACTAACTCATTTAATCCTTACAGCGGCTCTAGGGAGTGGCTCTGATTTGGATCATCCCCATTAGACAGATGGAGAAACTGAGGCCAGGGAAGTTAAGTAACTTGCCCAAAGTCCCAGAGCTAGAAAGTAGCAGAGCCTGGAGTAACGTGGCTCCAGAGTCCTCTCCTTGAGCCACTCTACTCACCTGCCATTCTGCCTCTCGGTGATTTTGTGGCCTTGAACAAGCTACTCTACCTCTTGGAGGCTTTGCTTCTGAAATGTAGAACAAGGGTAACGACATGTATCTCAGGAGCCATGAGGATGAGAAGACATCACTTTTGTGTGTCGACAAGTACACTGGTCGGCCCACGCCCTTCCCTTCTGAGAAGGGTATCTCCTTTCGGAGGGGAGAGGGCGCCTCCCCCACCCCAACCCTACAGGTCTCCTGGCTAAAAGGAGCAGGTCTGAGACGTCAGTGGTCCCCCAGGGACTGTCACTTGGTGGGAACAAAGGGAGGAAGGGTCAAAGCAGCCAAGCTGTGAAGTTGGGGGGGGGGGGGAGTGGCGGGGAAGCCTGTAGGGGAGTCAGTTCACCTGCGGGAACAGAGGAGCAGGGAGAAGGGAGAGGGAGCAGGTCAGGGCTGGGTGTGCTCCAGCCCCCGCAGCTCCCACACCAGGGCTGTGCATCCTGTGGTTTGGCCCTGAACGGGGTACCTGCCTTGTCTAACCAAGCTGGAGTTGGCCTTCCGTTGTTTGCACTGGAAAGAGCTGTCAGGTCAGAGTCGGGTTCCAGGCCGGGCGAACAGAGACTGCTCATTAAGCATCAGCGGCTGACAGTATGACTACTGTCACTCCCCAACTCCTTCCTCAGCTTCCCCTCCATTTTCTTCTACCCTCTCGTGGGAAATGGGGAAGAGAAAGAGAGAACGGGGCCAGGGAAAGGGCCCTGGTCCCTTCCTCTCACTTCCCTCCCTTCCTCCTCCAGCCACCCTCCAATCTCTGAGGGCTCCGGCATCCTCCTGACCGGTGGGAAAGGGCCCTCGGCCCTCAGAAGACACAGGCAGGCAGAGAGGGGGTCTGGGGAGGCCCCCCAGAGCCACTGCTTTCTCTCGCCCCAAGAAAAACTGCCAGTGTCATCCAGGGCCACAGACAGGCGGCATGGGGGAGAGCGGGTCTCACCGGGGCAGCCGGAGCTGATGACACGTCGGCCACCACAGGGCAGCCCCAACCCAGAGACACAGCAGCATGAGAAACAGAGGGCCCAAGGTAGCAGAAGAGGAAGGAAATCCCAGAGGAAGAGAAACTGAACAGGGGAGGCACCCAAAGGGAAGTTCGAGAGGAGGCTGACAAAGGAAAGACCCGATGAATCAACCAAGCGAGGTTGGCCAAGGGCAGTCCCGGCAGAGACCAAACGTGAGGAAGAGAGACAGAGAGACACAGGTGGCAAAGCAGAAAGGCCGGGACTGCTGTGAGACGAGCCAGTCTGCTCTGCAGAAACACCAAACAAGCCTTCGTGCCACCGTCCTCCCTGTGAGGCCCTCTCTGGGCCTCCACCCTACCCCTGCATGCCCTAGGCTGGGTGCTGAGACTCACAGGCACAGGGTCAAGCACACTCATGCCTCGGGCAGCCCTAATCCCCCTGCCTCTTGGGTTGAAGGGGCGTTGGGACAAGGTACACCAGGACAGAGACTCTTCCACCCTGGACCTCCGAGTGCACCTGCGGCTGCTGTCAAAGAAACGGGGAGCACCCTTCCTGCTCCCGATCCCCACCCACGGGGGGCCGAAGGGGCCGAGGGTGGCAATGGCGATGTTGATAACATCATTTGCAAGACAGCCTGCTTACCAGACGGTTTCACAAGCACCAGCTCAAAGGAGTATCACAACCACGTGTGACGCTGGGGAACCGGCCATTTTACGGACCAGAGGAGGTGAGGCCCGCCGTGACTCGCCCGCGGCCCCGCGGCAAACGGTATCGGCTCCTGAGTCTCTGGGGGGCCGAATGCTGACAGTGCCCTTCCAACTCTTGCTGCCTCCCTGGCCAGTGTGGCAATGCGTGGGGATTAAGGGAGATGAAAATACTGACCCTGACCCCACGCCCCAGCTGGGCTCATTTGATGGGCGTGCTCTCCCCCCAGGCCAGAGGGGAAACACGGGTAAGCATAACGCAAATTAAGTTAGATAGCTGTGTTTAACTTCCGCACGCACGCGTCATGTCACTTTCATCCCTCACAGCGGCCGGCTCAACTCTGCGCTGTCCACTATGACCGATGTCAGGGGAGGGCTGGGACCCCGGAGCCCCCTGGGAGGAGAGGGGAGGCCTGGCCTGTCGGCCATCGCCGAACCCCGGCTCACAGTTCTGCCCCTTCACCCCCAGCTGACGCACCCTCGTGTCCCTCCTCAGCCCCCACCGCCCACAGCAGCTGCCGGGTACCCTGACGCTCTCTGGCCCGCGAACATCAGCGCCTTCATGCCGCAGCCGGACAGTGTCCCACACGACCCGCAGGTGATTCCCGTCCATCAGAGCTTGGGGAAGCCAACAGAACTACCAGCCCAGCCCCCAGCAGCCTTTCAGAGCGGGCTGCCAAGCTGCAGATCCCCCCCCCCCGCCTCCTTTTTCTTCTAGAATGGCTCAGAATTAGATCAGGGTATAGAACTGAACTAAAGACCACCCCTCCTCAAAAACAGATCCACATCCACAACATTGTCCCACGGGAAGATGCTTTAACTTCACCAAATGCTTCTTTTCAAATACTATCCGATCCTAACGGTCGCGTATATTTCAGCCTGCATTCTTAGATCAGATTGCTTTCCAGACCGCTGAGATCGGCCTGCATTTAGGCGGAGCAAAGAAAAGTAAGGTTGGGACGGGGTGTAACTTGGGAGAGAATGGCACTATTCTCCTTCCGGGAATCAAATTAATACGGCTTTATTGATGGCCTGCTTTTGCCTGGGCAACTTAGTCATCACCGAGGGTACGACACACACAGTCACTGCCTCCAGGAGCTTACAGTCTAACAGAATTCACAGGGTCCCCCCTGCCCCCCAGCCTCCACACTGCTGTCGGACCTGACAGCTCTTTCTAGGGCAAACAACATGGTCCCAGCCATGCTCACTCCTGCAATATCTCTACGATCTGGCCTTCTCTCTCTCCCCACTCTCAAAATCAATAAACTTGAAAAAAAATACAATTTATATGAATAAATAAATAAATAAATAAATAAATAATAGAAACTTTTTGGGGAGCCTGGGTGGCTCAGTCAATTGAATGTCTGACTTGATTTCAGCTCAGGTCATGATCCCAGAGTCATGGGATCAAGCCTTGCATTGGGCTCTGCAATGGGTGAGGAGTTTGCTTAAGATTCTCTTTCTCTGTCCCTATCCCCTTCTCATGGTCTCTCTAATTTTTTTTTTTTTAAAAGAAAGAAATGTTTTACTGTGGCGTATAAATACCTCTAAGTCTATCCATTTTCTACCCTTCCAGTATTTTCTCCCATACTTTCAGCTAAGATAGTCGACTCCTGTTTCCTGCTGTTCCCACCACTTGGAATGCCCTTCCCTAAAGCAAAAAGAATATGAAAACAGAGAGAGACAAACCCTAAGAGACTCTTAAATACAGAGAACAAACTGAGGGTTGCTGGTGGAGTGTTGGGTCGGGGGTGGGGGAGGATGGGCTCCACGGGCAAGGGGCATTAAGGAGGACACTTGTTGGGATGAGCACTGGGTTTTATACATAAGTGATGAATCACTAAATTCTATTCCTGAAAAACATTAATTAAAAAATAATAAGATTTAAAAAAGGAGAGAGAGAGAACGCCCTTCCCTAATGTGCAGCCAAGGTTGAAAAATGCTGTCTTTGTCCAACGACCTCTCCAGCCTACGGACTGAACTGTATGCTTCTTTCCCCCAGACTCAACGTGCACCTGTTGCCTGTCATTGGCACTGATCCGGCACACCGCACTTTCTGTTTCAGGCTCTCTTTAACAAGGCTCTCCTAGCTGAAAAGTCTCTGTGCCACCCCGTGACTTGCAAGAAACTGAGGCCGGACAGCCAGCCAGTGAGTGCTAGCTGACAGACGGATGTTTGAAGGAGCACAGCTGTAATTGCCAGGCCCTAGAATTGTGTCGGGGAGGCGTGGGGGGCACCGAAAACCCAGTCCTATCAACAGCAACCGTGATGATTCACACGGATCGCACGTACCCTTGATGTTGATGTGGCATGATGAAAATAGCATTCCGCCTCTGTGATTTTCCTCCCCAAAACCCATAAGCCCGGTCGAGTCATGAGAAAAAAGTCAGACAAATCCGAGGTTGAGGGGTATCCTACCATATGGATGACCAGTCCTCCTCAAAACTGTCAAGGTCATCAAAAAAAAAAAGGCAAGTCTGAGAAATTGGCACAGTCCAGAGATGCCTAAGGAGACAAGACAACTGAGTGGAATGTAGTATTCCAGACAGGATCCTGGAACAGAAAAAGAACATTAGGTAAAAACGAAGGACGTCTGAAGAAAGTATGGACTTTAATTAATAGCAATGTATTAGTGGGGCGCCTGGGTGGCTCAGTCGGTTGAGTGTCCAACTTCAGCTCAGGTCATGATCTCACAGTTCGTGAGTTGGAGCCCCATGTTGGGCTCTGTGCTGACAGCTCAGAGCCCGGAGCCTGCTTTGGATTCCATGTCTCCCTCTCTCTCTGCCCCACCCCCACTCACGCTCTGTCTCTCTCTGTCTCCAAAAATGAATAAATGTTAAAAAAAATTTTTTTTTTTATTTCAGTTAAAAACAAAACAGCCCCCAAGCCCATCCCATCACCTCCCACGTCTGTTCACCCTCCTGGCAAGCAGGGTGCAGCCCTGTGCCCTGTTCATGACGTCTGACGCTCCTGTAACAGAGGCCAGGCTTTTACAGCTCGGAAGCACAGAGCCAAAATCCAGCAAAGGCTTTTAAAGCTGCATTTAAAACAAGTGTTTTGGGTCTAACCAGAGGTCACTGATGGATCTGTGGCCTCCAGAGGAAAATGCAACCTGTTCCCTTGATTTGCATTTTAAATGCCCGTCAAATAAACAGTAAACATCAATTATTCGGTTTAATAACCTAACTTGAAATGACTGGCCCCTTACAAAGTTCCAAAGAGGGGCTGATGAACAGAGAGCACTCTAAGCCTGGGATTAAGGAGACGGCAGAGGGCAGTGACACTGTCACAGGCCCAAGGGGCCTGAGTTACTGAATTCCCTGCACTGCCCCAAGGCGGCTATAAGCATGACAGGGCACCTCGGGCCCAGACCATCATGCTGACACTTCCCAGGGTGGCCCCTTCCTCCTGAATCCCTCTCATTGTCTTGCGGGGCCTCCCCGAGTATCCCCCTCTCTGGGTCTGCCCCCACCCTCCTTCACTCACAGAGGAGGGCGCCCCCACAGCGGAGGGCGGGAGGCTGAGCCCACAGGTCCCTGTGACTCAAAGCTATTTCTCTGGAGCCCAAACCCAATCTAGCCTGGCTGCACAGGGGGAGTGGGAGGGACAAAGGTCCTTTATTATGTAGAGAGGACTTATTATTTCAACCCAGAGGCACCTTTATCTTTAACATGGAGTTCCTTTGGGGGAAGAGACACACAGTCAAAGGAAAAAAAGAATGGACCACGCAAAGAAATAAGGCCCTTTCCTTGGAAAGGGATACACAGAGTTCACAAAGCACAAACACAGGCCTGGTTTCTAAAAATTTCCCTGGAAAGACCCCAAGCTGACCCACCAGTGGGGGCCCGGTGCCTCGCTGGCCCCCGCTATCCCTGCCAACTGTGACGATCCTCACGATGCCATCCCAGCCACTGCCCCAAGAGCTCTTCCGGACAGGACAGCCCAGAGACACACAGCAGGGCTGTGTGGCCGACTCTGGCACAGGCCAGGGACACAAGTTGCCCAGAGTCAGGGAGCAGGACTGTTGCCTGCCGGCTGCAAGCTCAGAGGGCCCAGGCCCCTTCCCCTAGGGGAACTCCATCTTGTTCCAGGGAATCTAGACAGTGGGCGGCATCGCGCAGGAGCCCGGGGCCAGCCCCCCCGCCCCGGGCAGGCTGGGCAGACGTGAATGAGTCGGGCCAGCAATGGGATCACCTCCTCCACATGCCCGCTGACAAAGACCCATTCAAGAGAGGCCAGACAAGCATTCCCAGAGGCAGAAACAGAAACTCAGAGCAGCTGCCAAGGCCAGAGGCCCACAGCACCCTGCCCACGGTCAGACCACAGTACCAGGCAGCTTGGCCAGGCCCCTTGCCCTTCCCCATCCAACAACCCAGCTCCTGGAAAGCACAGCTCTGGCCTGCACGTCCCAGCCTGCAGGGCGCTTTGAATGTACTCACATCGTCTTGTTTCGCAGTGGCAGGGGTGGGGGCATGGGGACAAACCCTGACCCCAGGGAAATCTGCCCTGCCTCCAGATGGCAAGGGTGGGTACACGTGCACGTTCGGAGGGTTTATACAACCTCGTGTGCCTCCACTCCAGGAAGCACACTGTCCCCTCCCTCCTGCCACAAGCCCTCGTTCCCCTGTTCCCGCTGAGCCAAGGCCCCTACCTCTTCCCACGTATGCACTGCCATAACTAGTGTGTGTCTCCTCCATCAGACTATGAACTCCCTGGGGGTGGAGGCACATGCTAGGCATCCTCGGGGCTCCAGCACTCAGCAAAGCAGCCGCTCAGTAAATGTCGATTCCCCACTGCATGGATGTTCCGTATGATTATCCCTTGTGGTTATGATCCAATCCCAGCTCAGAACAACCCCGGGCACCTGCATAGGCTTCTTCAGGAATTTAAAAACTTTCTCAGCGCCCCTCCCTTCCACTGCCTCATTTCTGCTCTCTGGGGCTGTGTCAAACCCCACTCACCAAAACGCTATGAGTCAGCTTCCCTCCGCTGACCTCAGACCTTCGGCACCCTCCAGACCCCGGATGGGGTCGAATTCTTGTTTTCTGGATTCTACCAGGGGAACCGCCCCCGCCGCGACGGCGCATGGGCACCAAGGAACGCACGCCTTAGGGACACGCAGGATGCATTCCTGGGTCTGAGCGACTGGCAGGGAGGCAGTTCTGCAGGACAAGTGGGCTTTCAACACCTCCTGGTGGGCGAGGACTTTCTCCCATATGTTCAGTTCACACATGCTCACTGGACTTTCTCCAGATGCCCAGCACCATGCCAGGCACCGTGTGGGGGACAGATCCTGCCTTTGAAGAGGTAAGGAAGGTGGAGGGGAGACGGCGGGCCTCGTACTCTAGGCGGAGAGTCAGCAGGGCATTCAGGGGGCCCAGGGGGAGGAAAGCACTTCTGTTTACTGGGAATTAGGAAAACCTATTTGCAGGAATGAGCACTGGAGAGGAGCCTCGGAGGCTGATGTAACAACAGCGAGTTACTCCATTCCCATAATAATAATGTCATCACTGTTATTATCGTCATAGCAGCTAATATCTCCTGCTTACTACATGCCAGGTGCCGTGTGAAGCACCTTACACAGCTCACCTCCGTCATCCCCATGCTTGTGTGACAGATAAGGAAACCGAGGCCTAGAAAGTTAAGAAACCTAGGAGGCATCAGAACCCAGATTTGAACCCAAGTCCGCGCGCCAGCCTCTGTTCGGCAGGCCCGAGGGAGGGCTCGTTCCGGGTAGGACCTGAGCACAGGCAGACAGGAGGAGAACACAAGGCCAGGGATGCCCCACCTGGGGACAATGCCCGGTGCATGGCCACACCCAGGTTACGAGAGCCTCAGTGCTGATGCCCAGGCACCTGTCCTTATTAACAACGGACCACGGAGAGCCACGGGAGGTGTGACGTAGCCGGACTCCATCAGCGGGACCACCGGTCAAGGGGATCCGGGCTGAGAGAACAAGGCAAGAGACCGTCACAACGGTCTGGGTGCCAGACTGCAGCTGGGTGAGGCGAGAAGGGGTGTGGGGACCTGCGAGCGCGTGCCCACAGGAGAGGGATGGCAGGTTACGTATGTGTCAAAAAGGGAAAGTGTGTGCACGTGTGAGCCCACGTGCGCATGAGTGCCGGGCCCTTCCGGCTGAAGATGGCTGCAGAGCCTTCCTGATGGGAGGAAAGGACGGGACAAGGCGACTGATCAAGGTGAGCAGGAGGGCTCTGAGAATGAGAAGCTATTCTTTTCACGGCTCTGCTGGGTCCTGAGACGCGGCCTAATGCATCCAAGGGACTCGGCTGACGTTTGTTAAAAGGAGGCCCAAGTCAGATATTCTGAGGGAACAGTCACATTCCCATGGCCCAGCCTGGTCCCCAGGGTCCCAGCCCCCTGCCTGGACTTCGTGCTCCGCCCCCCCAGCCGCTCTGAACATCTGAGTAACAAATGTGTTCCTGTGTGGGATCCAAGCTGACTTCAGACTTCCCCAGGTCAAGGTCTCACCTCTTCCCTCCTCTTCCAGAGCAGAGACGATGCTGACAATTGGTTCCAGACTTTTGTCTCAGCCAGAGAGATTTTGCTTCTCATCAGGCACAGAAAGCCCTGCTCAACTCCCGGGGCCACGGCCACAAGCTGGCCAAAGGCTCTCCCTCTCGGGGATTTCACAGACCCACCAAATGGTGGCCCCGGGTCTCATCCTCTGCAGAGAACACCTCTTTCAACCTTCTACCCAGCCTGTTTTAATCCTGGCAGAACAGGTAGACCAGTGTCCAGGAGGGGCTGGCTCCTACACCCCGAGAGAAGAAAACCCAGTTTCAGTGTCTGGGGCAACTCCCGTTGGACTGGGTGAAAGGAGAGGCTTTCTCCAAAGGAACCAGAGACCGGACCCTCTCTTGCTCAGCTCAGCTACAACCCTGTATTATGAAATAATGAGCACAATTCGGCACCAGGAGAGAAAAGGGCTCTCAAGATTGTATAATCTACCAAAATTAGAGGAAGAAATGGCTTAGAAATCATGGAATCGAAACCCCTTATTGACAGAGGTGGAAACAGAGGGTCTAAAATTTTGGAGGCTTTCACCTGCCTGAAATCAGTCTAAACTATTTCTGACTTTCACCAGAAGCCCAGTTTGCATCCAAAAGGGTATGTGTGGGATGAATGCACTTGCCCTTGGGCCAAAGCCAGGACTAGAACCTGGGTCTGTGCCTCCAGGCTCATAGCCTTTATGCTTCAGGCTCTCTGCCTCCAGGGACTGTGCCTGTCACGACTGGTTTGCTTCCTCCGGGGCGCTCAAGCACTGGGGCAGAAGCAGGTGGGTGATTTGTTAGACAGTGAGTCCTAGGGGCCGCCTGGCACAGTCTGCCCTCCAGATGGCAGCCAGCTAAGTCCAACAGGGCTGCGGGGCAGGGGAGCATGTGCTCTGGTTTATGGGGGATCCAGGTGGGCTGACTCACCTAAGGCTGCGGGAAGTTTCCAGGGACCAGGGAACTGCTCCTTCTCCCCCCTCTCCTAGCCACACCCTCCAAGAAAATACAATAGAGCAGGCTCTTGGCTCACTCGGGTACCCGCCTTGGGCACCTGCCCTTTGGGGAGGGATAGCTCAGTCCACCAAGGATTGCCAGCAATAGAGAAAAGAAGGCAAGAGATGTGGGATGGGAGTGTGGTGTCACAAATCCTAGCTGAAAAGTCAGAAAGCCCCGGGGCGCCTGGGTGGCGCAGTCGGTTAAGCGTCCGACTTCAGCCAGGTCACGATCTCGCGGTCCGTGAGTTCGAGCCCCGCGTCGGGCTCTGGGCTGATGGCTCAGAGCCTGGAGCCTGTTTCCGATTCTGTGTCTCCCTCTCTCTCTGCCCCTCCCCCGTTCATGCTCTGTCTCTCTCTGTCCCAAAAATAAATAAAAAACATTAAAAAAAAAAAAATAAAAAAAAAAAAAAAAAAAAAAAAAAGAAAGCCTCAGCCACTGCTGGGTGTGTGTGTGTGTGTGTGTGTGTGTGTGTGTGTGTGTGTGTATGTGTGACTTCTGAGCCTGTTTCCTCGTCTTCACGACGTCCTGATTGGATGTTCCCTCAGGGCCCCTTGTGACCCTCAGAAATCTAGGATTCTCTTCTTCCTCACTCTAGTGTCCCTAGTAATTAATACACAGTAGGTACTCAAAACAAGTCACTGAATGAATGAATGAATGAATGAATGAATGAATGAAATAGATACTCCGTCAGTCCAAAGTGCAAGCGGAGGCCGGGAAGGCAATTCTTCCCTCTGCTGTCCACCCAGGTGTTCGCCCTGAACACCACCGAAGCCACGGGTCTTGGAAAAGCCCCAGCAATGCAGGAGCCCTTTGCAAACTGGCTTCCTCTCCCAGATGCACAGATGTGGCCGGAGGGGCCACAGGAAGCGGGGAAACGTGCCTAAAGGGGAGAGGGTGGCCTGGACCCCCAACAGGAACAGATCACCGGACGCGTGCCCTCTTACCGCCTGGCTCCTCTCCTTCCAGCCCCTCCTGGCCCTGTCTCCACTCGGTCCTCTTCCTGCCCTCCCTGCACCCCTCCCCCCCCACTTGCTCCCTCGCTCAGCCCTACCACCCGTCCTCCCTCCTTTGTGGAGGCTCTCAGCCCTCTACTGGTCCCGGGGTTGCCTGATCCTGTTAGCCAGGAAGACTCCGGGGGGCTGAGATGAGACCGCCAGGGTGGGCCAGGAGCCTCAGGCTTTCTCAGGGTCCGGGCAGGGAGGGCTTTAAATTCTGGTTGTGTGCTCAGCCTCTTGAGGCTAGGACCTAGGGGAGGGGCTCCTCTCTGAGGGAAGCTGGAAGTTGCGAGTGCATTTCTCTCTACCTCCTAACCCGGCGTCCCCAGGGAGATGTTTCCTTCTGGCCTTCCCTGGGCCTTCCCTACACACACTCCCGCACAGAGCCAGATGAGGCAGGAAACTGCCCTCTCTCTTCCAGCTCCAGACTTCTCTCGAAGTACTGTGTGTGTGTGCGTGTGCGTGTTTTCGTTGGTGTGAGAGCACACGCAATGTGGGAGTGGCATTGAAGGTGCTGTGCAGGATGAACTGGGTGTGCACGCGGTGTATCGGCGGGATGAGATACACGTACCTGCAGTGTGTTCGAGTGCGTGGCACGACAGAACGCGTGGTGCGTGTGTGTGAGGGAGTGTGTGCGGGGCGGTATGCACGGATATGCGTTTGGGGCGTTTGGGGCACGTTTGCGGGGTGTAGTGGGGGGCAGCTGGAGCGAGGAAGCCGCCGCCTGGGTTCCAGGTGGGAGCTGGCTACCCAGGGTCTCCGAGCCAGAGAAGCCAGGGATAACCAGTCTCTAGGCAACCATGTTGGGGGGGGGGAGGGGAGGCGATATGGAGGTGAGGAATGGGCAGGAAAAGGAGGGAGGCTGAGAATTGAAGAGGGGTTTCCATGGCAACTGCCAGGGAGGTCACGTGCGAAAGGCTAAGTTGCGGAAACAGATACACACATCCACGCATCCACAATATGAGGGCGGCGGGCCCCCGGGGCGGGGGTCCTTCCGTAGAAGACGGGAGCTGCGCACTGACCCATCTCCGAACCTGGAAATCCGGGCCCAGCCGGAGGGCCCAACGCCAAGGAGACAAAGGAAGTGGAGGAAGAAAGAGGCCACAGCCTCCCCCCCCCCCCGCCCCCCCATGTGTGGGGTTTGGCAGCCGGGCCTGACCGGGCCCAGTTCTCCAGCACCGCCGCTCCCTGCGCCCACCCTCGGGTGCTTTCCCCGACCAGCCACCACTTGTAAGAGCCAGAAGCAAGCGCCAGGAGCCAGAGCCGCCCTTCCAACTGTCCACGGAAGCCCAGCAAGACACAATGGGGGAGGCTCAGCCAGGGCCGGCCCTGCTGGGGAAAGGGGCTGGGCGTGAGGAAAGGAGAGAACCGGGGATCGGGGAGGCCCCCTGGAAGAAAACAGGACTGGATAAACAAGAAGGAGGGAAAACAACTGATGCAGACATTCTCATGAATCCACGCTCGGAACCCCAGCCCTTCTTTACCTCCCCACCCCCCCGCCGCCCCCCAGCCCCTTGCCCACCGCCCTGCCCCAGCCCCCACGCCACCCGAGCACCAAACCAGCCGTCCCATTTTGCATGGCTCCGTGTGTCTACACTGGCCTCCAGCCACGTCCCCGTCTTCACATGCCCACCCTCCACTCAAGTGTCCACGGCCGCCCAGTAACAAAGGGGAGGCTCCCGCTAGATCTGGGTGGGAGCTGCCCCTTCCCCTTCTCCAAAACACCGTAGCCCCACGCCCCGGGGCAGAGGCGAGGGCGCTGCCGTCACCGGCTTCACCCGCACCGCCTGGCGGGCCTCCCCCGCGAGAGGCCACGCTCCCCTTCCGACGCCCCCCCCCCCCCCCCCCCCCCCCCCCGGGTTTACAGCCCCCAGCGCGTTCCCGCCGCCCGGGCTGCCGGGGGCCCTCGGGGGCCGCTCACACCCACCGAAACAAACAAAACGCGGCAGCTCCCGGCGCCGCCGCGATCGGTCCCCACCCCGGCCTCCTGCCGTCCTCGGAAGAAGCGCCCAACTTTGCCTCCCGCCGCCGCCGCTTACCTGCACAGCGCGGGCCCCTCGGAGACAATCCCCGGAGGACGCACGGAGTCCGAGGAGCTGGGAGTGGCGGGGCTGGGGGCAGGGCGGTGGGAGAGGCTCTCGCGTGTTTCCCGCCTCCCCTCCTGCGCAGGGCTGGGGCGGGCGGGAGCGGCGCGGCCAGCGCGGGTGGGAGAGGGGGGCGGGGCTCGGCCGGGCCGGGCTCCGGGAAGGGCCGCCGCGGTGTCACCGGGGAGCGTGGCGCGTCCGGGGTGAGGGAGGGCGCCTCTCGGGGGGTGGGGGGGGGGGGGGGGGGGGGGCCGCGGGGGGGGGGGCAGGCCCCGCTCCAGAAGCAACAGGAGACGGCCGCCGAGGGGGCGGGCCCGCGCCCGGGATCTGCCGCCAGCTGCTGCTTTTTGGTTTTCCTCCGGGGACGGTGGGAAGGCAGCGAGACAAACACAATGACAGAGCTAGTGTCTCTCCGAAATAGTAAACCGAGGGGAACGGGGAAATAACCCAGCACCAGACACAGCAACCCACGTTAATTGGGAGCCTTGGCAATTAGGGGGAATGTGTACAGAAAGCATGAATGGCTGTGTCGTAGGCGCCTGAGCCCGCCCTGGTTGTAGCTGTCATTTTCAGCTGGAGCCAGGTGGGGGGCGCTCACCCGAGTGACAGGTGTGCTGCCTAGAACCTCCTCTTCGGGGCCCCTCATCCTGGTCCTGCCAGGTCGCAGGACTGCCCCCACCCCCCCAACCCAGTCCTCAGGGTCCAAATTTAAGATGACATCTGAATTTCAAGATGTAAATCCTGGCTCTGCGACTCTCCCTGGGAGGTAGCCCTGAGCAAATCGCTAAAGGAAGCTCTTGAGCCTCAGTTTCCTCACAGATGACGATGGCTGGGTTACACTCACCTCTTGAGAGGCTTAGCCCAGGAGCTCAGAGTGAGTGCTCAATAGTCCGGTACAAAGGCCCTGAGGCAGAAGGAGCAAGCTGCTCACTCCTCAGGGCTGTGAGCAGCAGGGCTTATAAGAGGGGACCAAGTCAGGCAGGGGCAGAAACTAGAAAAACACAGTAAAGGCTGGCTGGCCACACAGTAGTAGCCAGGAAGTCACGTTGCCTGCCATGAGGCTGTCAGGGTGAGAGGGGTTTCCTGAGAAAGACTGGTTGTCCACACCTAGGCAGGACCACAGAGACTTTCTTACAGACCCTGGGACAGAGGGATATGGCCAGGAAGAGACCCAGCCCCACCTCCAACACCCCCAGCTCCCAGCCTCAGTATTTTCATCTGCAAAATGAAGGAGACTAGCTAATTTTTAACAAATGAGAAGTTCTCAAAATCCCAAGGCAGGACATACTCAAGAATTCAAAAAGGCTCTGCACAGATGTGAACACCATCAAGGATTACTGAGAACAAGTGGGTAGCCCCCCCTAAGGGAGACCGGCAGGGGGACAGCTCCGACCCGTCGGGCACAGGACCTTGGACAAAACGGACATGGTTCTGGGACAGTCCCCAAGTTCTGTGGGTGCCTCCGAAAGCTAAAACTCTAAGGCTGGCTCCGATCCTGCGAATCCACGGGTCTTGACGGGGACCAAGTAGCCTTTCTGTCCCTGTCTTTTCCTCTACAAGTGAGAACTTGGTGACAGCTGTCCTCCATTGTCTTCTGCTTTCAGTGGGGGGGGGGGGGGGGACGAAACCACACCACTTGGTAGGCTCGTGTGTTTGGGCAAGTGGACTCATCCTTCCCAGATGCCCTTAAGTGCTGCCTTTGGGCCATTTCTCTGCGCTGCTTTTTCAAAGTCCCTACTGGTGGAGACATATCAAACCCAGGGCTTGGCACACCTGTTGGGGAAAAAGGAACCCCAAAGCCAGGTCACCTGGAGTACCAGCCCCTTTTCTGCCAGAGAATTCCAAGGTGTTTGGCCACACGACTTCCTGGGGACACCTGCCGCCACGGCTGCCTGGCAAAAGGCTGCAGAGGGAGAACAGGACCTCCGATCACTGGAGGAAGGGCCACGGCTTGCCTCTCAAACGTTGCTTCTTCACAGTCCCTCCAGGACCACTGAGGAAGAAGTGTGGGGCGGTGTAGCTATGATCCCACTCAAGCTTGTTCTAGGAAGGGTAGCATCTCCCTCCAGGGGGAGAAAAGAGGCATCCAGCCCCTATGAAATGTGGGCGTGAGTCAGAAAGGGTCACCAGCTGCGCTGTTCTTTCAGCACATTTATTGATGTGAGGAGCCACTCTGCCCTGGGCCAAGCTCCAGGATCCAACAGTGAAAGGAAAGTCAGGGTCCCTCATGGCTAATGGGTGAGATAGATATTTATCAACTAGTCCTACAAATAAGTGTGCAAGTAAAACCTGGTCCAGAGCCCTGAGGATGTAGCATTTGAAAAGCAAGCCAAAGGGTCAGGTGGTGTTAAAAGAGAGGAGGTGAAGGAGCCAGGAATTGGAAGGACAGACGGAGTGGGAAAAGATTCTGACATACCAACAGAAGCAACATGTGCAAAGGCCCTGAGGCAGAAGGAGCACGGCACGGAAGGAGCCACGGTGGCCCTGGAGCAGGGGTGACGGGTCACAGAAGGAGACAGATGCCAGATCAGGCAGGCCTGGTAGTTCCTGGGCAAATCCAGCTTTTATCCTCAGGAAACTGGGAAGCCACTGAAGGGCGGTAGGAAACCCAAGCGAGAACTGGGGAATGGGTAGCTTAGGATGTAGGGGCCCCCCCTCAATGAGGAGCCAGGGGCTGTGAGGAGAGCGGTGCCCGTGTAAGGCTGAGTCACGGGCCTGGCCCCCAAATGAAGAGAACCCTGTTTCTCTAAAGGCGCTGGAAGCAAAAGGAGAGAGCCGGGCAGGGGTGCATGGCCATGGTGGAAGTAGGACAAGAAAGGACAGAAACCGTTTCTAAAACGCTCCCCGGGCCTCCAGAATCGGAGGCAAAAATAGCTCTTCAGCGTGTCGGCACCAGGGCCACGCCGCCACTGACCGGAAGTGGAGGGCCAGCAGGGAAAATGAAAGCGGCAAGACCAGGAGTCTCGGGGAGAGATGCCCCACCTCTCCTAGCAGGTACCCCTCCAAAGTGGCTTTTGAGGTACCGTTTCATCCTGGGGTGCAGGCTGTAGGCTCAGAGCAGCTCCACCAAGTGCTACTTTGGATCCTTTCACGCTCACTTTGTACCTTATTGTTTAATGTTTATTTATGTTCTGAGACAGAGACAGAGCATGAGCAGGGGAACTCCTTGGGGTCAGCCCGGCTCTCGCTCCATCTGAGACCCCCGTGTCTTGCCTGGTGACCCAACCAGCCAACCTCTCCAGATTCATTTTGAACACTTTCTTCCCCCACTCTCCCAGCGATCTCACAGCCTAACCCAAGCCTGCAGATCTGCCCCCCCCCCCCCCCCCCCCCCCCCCCCCCCGCCACGCACTGGTACCCCGGGGGCCTGCACCACACGTGTGCCCTGCCATTGTTTTGTCCTCTCTTCGCAAGGTGACGGGACGGAGTAGCGGTGTTGTTGAGGCCACAGGTAGAGGAGAGGAGAGCAGTGAGCCTCACAGGGTTCCCAGGCCAGGCCGTCTGCAGAGTTAGAGCAGGAGACCCTGGCACTGACTTTGGGGGTTGAAAAGCAGGACTTCTCTGCCGATGTGTGGAGCCGCAGGGACTGGGGAGGATGTCAGACACGGCAGGTTCCCCAGACCAGATCGTCGCCTTTTTCTAACCGAGGTGCCTGTGCTCTGTGTAAACTACTCATTTTCCAGACTCTCTAGGGGTGTCCATGTGACCCAGTTCTGGCCCAGGAGATAGCAACAGAATTATATTGAGTAAGAATTCTAAGAAAGACATGTGACTTTCGCCCCTGGGCCCTTTTCTTCTCCCTCTTCCTCCTCCTCCTCCCCCTCCCTTTCCACCTCCTCTTTCCCCTTTCCCCCCTCCTCTCCTCCCTCCTGCTTCTCTACCTCTTCCTCCTCACCCTCTTTTGTCAGAAACCTGGGCGTGATGCCTGGAGGTAAGGAGCCATCCTGCCCTCCAGAGTTGCTGTCACCTGAGAAAATTCAGCTCCCATTACAGAAGATGGACCGTAGCTGGTTTTCTGTTGCACGCAGCCAACACAGTCCCAACTTGTCCAAATAGGATGGAACAGCTGGGGGGAGACAGCCTGGCATCATGGGAAAGCAGAAATTGAGCCCGAGCGAAACTTCCCCCCCCCTGCAGGATCTCTACCTGTCAATCCCAGCCCCACTCACACACGCGTGACACATGCTAGCACGTCCAAAGAGAAACAGACGCCAGCCCCGCTCTTCCTGGAGTCGGTCCCCCATTTTCCCCTCCCTTAGCTACCTGTACCTCAGGATCTTGATTTTTGAGAAAGGGAAGAAAGCAGAGGCAGGCAGAGTGGGGGAAGTCTGAAACAAAATTTCTCCCTGTCTTCCCACAGGAAAACTATAACATATGTCAGGAAACAAGGCATGCCAAAGCATGCAAGAGATTTGTTTTTAAGTGAAAAATCCACCCCAGTCCCATTAGTCTGGAGAACTAATTCTGCCTGATTAACTTAAACTTGTCTTGTAAGTGTGAAGTGTCGCCTCGAGGCGCCAATCTCTAATTATGAGCACGCCTCTTCCAGAGCCGCTCGCTCGTTATTCAAACGGGGCACATGACCACTCCTCCCCCCAGCCTTTCCACTCTGCAAATATGCACCCATTTGTGTCTTCCCAGCGAATGCAAATGGGAGAAAACGAGTGATGTTGCCCTTTGGAGATAATGACGTTGGAGATTCAATACATAATGGCTCCCTAGACAAGACCAGAATAGATTCCGGTTTCTGCTTTCCCCTGTGCACAGAGAAGCTGACAGCCTTTTAGCATAAGCAGGCGTCTGAACTCCCCACCCCTCCCTGAGTGCCTGGAGCCAACGTTTGCGGGGCGAGGCACCTGTTTATCATCATATACTTTCTTCCAACCCCCCCCCCCCCCGATCCAGGCTCAGAACAGAGGCCAGAAAGAACCACAGGGACACAGCAGGCGCCTCCATTCAGTCTTTAGACCAGCCCCGCAATCAGACGATCCCCCACGAGCCCAGTCACGTTTCCAGGCTGGAAAGCCTTGAATCCGCTTTTTCTCTGTTGCATCCTCCCCACCCAGCCCCTCCCCAGAGCCCAAGCGAGAGTTGAGGGAAGCAATAAAATGTTTTGGGGCTGGCTGGTTTGCTGAACTTTATAGGGAAATCATGCAAGGCCTGCAGATTAACTGCCACGAGAGGAGAACAACTTCCCTGCAGGGCGAACTCGGGGCCTGAGGATAAAACCTCATTTCTCCCAAGGAGCAGACGGCACCAGCCCGAGGCCTGGCATCCCGGGGCTGTGGCTGGCCTGTCGCGGGAAGGGGGTTCATTTCGGATGACAAGGGGCACCCAAGAGGGACGCCGAGCAGGTCAGCAGACCGCTTGCCTCTCTCGTCGGTTTCTAACAGACTCTTGGGTCCACTGGCTTCTCCATCTCTCTCAACCCTCCTTCCATTCCGTTCTCTCTTTGATGATGTCGTTCATGTAATTGCCTCCCAGACCAAAAGCATATTTGATGCCCACCGTTTAAAGCATTATCTCTATTGATTTTCACTTTTCAGGTCTCGGATGGAACCTAAGATGTGGCTGACAGGAGGGGATGGGCCTACAACTCTCACCATTCTGGCCATTTATCCTAATATTAAACATTTATAGAGCCTTGGAATGCAACTCCTCCCTGGCACAGTGTTTAAAAGAGAGTGTGCAATTGTCTTCCTAAGTTTAACTCAGAAACTTCAGCTTCCGAATCGGGAGGAGGAACACAATGATTTTGACCCAGGGAATCACCTAAGCTGGGTACTGTTGGACGGTGAGTAATCTGAAGACAGGAAGGGTGTCTAGTTGATGTTTTCTGTTTGTTTATTTTGTCTTTTGGGGGGAGTTGTTGGTTTTATATTTTATGTTTTTAACACCCATTCCCTGACACCTGCCAATATAATTGGTGGATGATCAGTATTTACTGATGCAAAAGATTAGAGTGATACTGACAAGGGGCTTCTGGGCGGCTCAGTCTGTCGAGCGTCCGACTCCAGCTCAGGTCATGATCTCACTGGTTCATGAGTTCGAGCCCCGCGTCAGGTTCTGTGCCAACAGCTCAGATCCTGGAGCCTGCTTCGGATTCTGTGTGTGTGTGTCTCTCTCTCTGCCCCTCCCCTGCTCCCACACTCTCTCTCTCTCAAAAATAAATAACAATTTTTAAAAATTTTTAAAGAAAAAGAGCTGTAACTTCTGCTGTAGGTATTTGGAACACCACCTCTTGGAAGCCAGCCACCTTAGAAGAAGTCAGACTACCCTGCTGGAAAGAGATGGAGAGAGACCACATGGAGAAAGGCCTGAGGTCACCTTGGACGTTCCCATCCCAGCCGAGGGCCACCCGCTGTGCGACCCTGACCACCAGTCACTCAGCTGGGCCCTGCCCGAATTCCTGTTCCTCAGATCTTGAGTAAATAAAATGGCTCTTGTTTTTTTAAACCATTACTTTGGGAGCATTTTGTTTTGCAGCAATAGACGACTCAGGCAAGGTGATTAGGCCCCACCCCAGGCCCATGAATCTGATTCTCCAAGAACGGGGCCTGGGCCTCAGCTTTTTAACAGAACCTGCCTGGGACCGGGAAAGAGCTGAATACCCCCATGAACTGCTTCATACATGGCTCGCAGACTCAGTGGGTCTGAAGTCCTGGAGTGCACCGGAGCCCGGAGCAGGGACACACACAGCGAGAGAGACAAGGCCACGTCTTGGAAGAAACAGGGCACGAGAGAGTTCTGCGTGCAGAGCTCTGAACAGAGTCACAGGATGGATATCTGAGCTGGATGAGACCTATCTCCCAGGATTTCCATGTCATAACTGAGGAGTGAGAAAAACATACACTTTCTTAAGCTCATGGTAAATATCTTAAATGTTAACTAAGCCATGTACTTGTGAATACCTATTATTAATGTCCCAATTGATCCAGGGTAAGAGAAAAGATCAGAATAAGAGGCGGAACTAATCTAGGCTGCCTTCCTGGAAGAGTTGACCTTTGAAGGAAGAGGATGGAGGTTTGGGGTAGAAGAGTGAGCCCAGGCACAGAGGTTGGAATGAGATTGTGGCAAATACAGCGTGAGCTACTTGGCAGGTTTAGAAAGGCCTGCTTGGGGGGGAGGGGGGCGCCTGGGTGGCTCAGTCAGTTGGGCGTCTGACTTTAGCTCAGGTCACGATCTCGCAGTTCGTGAGTTCGAGCCCCGCGTCGGGCTCTGTGTTGACGGCTCCGAGCTGAAGTCTGCTTCGGATTCTGTGTCTCCCTCTCTCTCTGCTCCTCCCCCACTCATGCTCTGTCTTTCTCTGTCTCAAAAATAAATTTAAAAAACATTAAAAAATTTTTTAAACAGAAAGAAAGTAAGTAAGAAAGAAAGAAAGGCCTGCTGGGAGGGAATAGGGAATTAGAAGATTCCATCCAGGGTCAGTTTTCTTATCTGCTTCCTCCACCAGCCGAAGAGAGACAGGGCTGGCAGCCGCCCAATTGGGAGGGCCTATGACCCGGACTTCCTGAGTCCCCAGCTGCCCCCCTGTGCTGCTAAGAAAGCTGACTGGGACCTGGGAGAGAAGTGGCCCCCAGAACTATTTCTGTGAGGCCAAGTCTTCTCAACCCAGTGTTGGGGTTCTTCTCTCTCCCCTTGTCTCCCCTCGAAGCCCAGCCCCCCCTTTATCATTAGAGGAGGCCGAGATACCACCCAAGCGAGTTTATTTTTGTTTCCCTTTCTTCCCAAGAGCTGCTGTGCACAGAGCACATAACTTAAATGCTCCCAGCTGCCCTCTGCTGAGGATTGAACAAGAGAGAAGGGGGGCGCCTGGGTGGCGCAGTCGGTTAAGCGTCCGACTTCAGCCAGGTCACGATCTCGCGGTCCGTGAGTTCGAGCCCCGCGTCGGGCTCTGGGCTGATGGCTCGGAGCCTGGAGCCTGTTTCCGATTCTGTGTCTCCCTCTCTCTCTGCCCCTCCCCCGTTCATGCTCTGTCTCTCTCTGTCCCAAAAATAAATAAAAAAACGTTGAAAAAAAAAGAGAGAAGGGATCCTGCTCGTAGTAGGAGAGGTCAAGGCCAAGCAGAGAGAAGAACTACCCCTCTGGTCAGGGTGGGCAAAATGAGTGAGGTTGGTAAATTTCTTTCTTTGGCAAATAGTTCTCGCCCAGTGGACAAATCAGTAACGCTGTCTGCAGTTTCCACGCCAAAGAACAGGTTCTTTCGGACAAGTAGTAAGAGGCTAGTAGAATGAGAATTGGATAGTCACGAATTAGAATCCAGGACTGCTGGTCTCGAACAAGTTCAAGACTTTTCTGAGTGTCCGTTTCCTCATCGGGGAAGGTGGTGGCAACGAGAGCCTTCATTCCGTGGGGTTGTCGTGGGGACTGATGGAGAGAGCACACGGAACACCCCTGCTGCGATGTCTGGCAAGGGCAGTTACTCAACGAACATCTATTTCGTGACTTCCTGCACTAACTGCACCCGCTTTGACTAGCCCCACGATACGACTCCATCTTTAACTGATGCCTGCTATGGACCCAGCAGATGCCAGGCATGAAACTAGGTGTGTTACACACCTTGTCACACAGCAACCTTGAGAGCTAGGTGTTCCTTACCCCCATTTCCCTGTGGCCCTCTTCACGGTGAGCTCCACCCCGTGGCAGCCGTTGTGACAAAGCGACAGAGGGAATGCAGAGACACAAGACAGCAGCGACTGCGGGGTCCAAGGAACACGCCCTGGGCTTCGGACCTCCGTACCTTTGCAGGTCACCAGGACACCGGGTGTTCCAGGAGGGAGGAAAGCACCGCTGGCCGCCCCAGGTCTCGGGGACCCTGATCAACCCAACTGAACTCCCTGAGCCGGCTCGGGTAGTGCGGCCAGAGAACTGCGTCTCCAGGAATTGACACAAATGCCACCGCCAGCTGGAAGTGAGCGTTTCCCGTGAGGCTGGCACAGCGCTGACGAGTTCCCATGCATCACCTCCCTTAGCCCACACAGCAGCCCTGCGATGAAGATCCCGTGATCACCCCCATTTCCGAGACAAGGAAACCGAGCCCGAAAGAACTGAAGCAGCTTCCCTAGCGTCTCTGAGTTGATAAGGGGCCGAGCCAGGACGAGAATCTGATTGGATACATGCTTGGGGTTTTGTTCAGTGAAGATACAACCTTAGTGCCTGGCTTTCGGGCATCCTGGACCCTTCTTCCCATGAGGAGATCCTGCTCTCTGGGGCTCCCACCGTGCACAGTCCTATGTCACAAGGACACCGTCTCATGGCCACCTGCCACCCGCACCCCCTGCCCTGTGTGGCCCCCAGGCCCTGGCGCCCACCCCACCCTCTCTGTCTCTCTCTCTGCACCCCCAGTGTCATTAGCCAGGGACTGGCCAGAAGTTGTTCTCTTTGCCCTGGGAATCTGGCTAGGGGCGGTGCAGCGAGGTATTTTTCCACTCTGAATAAGCCATTTCTCTTGCTCTCCCATTGTGAATTTCCTGCTTTCTGCACCATTGAGATTAAACTTCTGTCTGTGATAAAAGAAGGGCGCCTTGTGGCTGCTCTTCCCGGGGACTGGTAAGAAATAGGGGCTCAGCTGGAGACATAGCCGCCTATCATCGTTATCATCATCATTTAATATCTGCTAAGTGCCTCAGAGTGACTGCCCTGGACTTGGGGGTGCTTTGAGAGGACAAAGCCGAGAAGGTGGAAGGAGTCTCCTGCCATGAGGACGCCTATATGCAAACCTCCACCTGCGAGTCAAATATCCCAGAGCCTCTCACGCAGGTGCATCCTGACAAACACATCCTCTGGAGTGCTTCTCAAACAGAAGTGCAGACCCAACGGCCAGGGGTTAAAACACAAGCTGCTGGGCTCCACCCCCGGGGGATGTGGGTGCTTCTGGTCAGGGGACCACATATGGAGAAACCACATCCTCGTCCACCCACCAAGCTCTGAGATAGTCACACGTGTGCTCAAGTGCACGCACACGTTCAGACATATGCGACCAGACACAAGGTCCTGCCACCCCTTTCTGCGTCCTTGGGCTCCACTCTCCCCACTCATTCCCTGGGCTCTGGCCTCTCCAGTCTTCTTTCTTTCTTCAGGCTGCACTCCTCCTGCCTCGGGAAAGGCAGGAATGTGGGGAATGGCAGGAGACTGTCCTGGCAAGATGGTTCCCACTGAGGGTAAAACCAGAGATCAAAGCTTTCTCTCTGCCTGCAACATGCTTCCTGCTACTCTATGTCTAGTTAGTGCCTCCTTACCCTTCAGACCTTAGCTCTAACAGCCTTTTTTCTTCTTCTTCTTCTTTTTTTTAAGTTTATTTGTTTATTTTGAGAGAGAGAGAGAGAGAGAGAGAGAATCTCAAGCAGGCTCCATGCTGTCAGCTCAGAGCTCCGTGCAGGGCTCGAACCCACAAACCGTGAAGATCGTGACCTGAGCTGAAACCAAGAGTTGGGCACTTAACCGACTGAGTCACCCAGGTGCCCCTCTAATAGCCCTTTTCCAAGGAAGACTTCTCTGATTTCCTCTACTACCCTGGCCACCATCACTAGCCCAGGGCAGAGCCTCGTTACAGGTGGTCACATCTTCACGTAATTTTTCTTCACGCTGTTATGGTAGTTGTTTTTTTTTTTTTTTTCTTTTTCAAGTATGTTTGACCCCGTGAGAGATGGGATCATGTTGAGCTTCTCACAGTTACAGCCCCACCTGAATGTCTGCCTCGTGGTAGATGCCCAGAAACATTTGTTAAATGAATAAATGAACGCCCCCCCACACGTGGGCAGCTCACATACACACACAGGTATTGACACGACAACACATTCACATGTGCTTTCATGCTGCCCTTAACATTCTTTGAAGAAGAGAGTAGCGCACTGGGACAACTGGGACGCTGTTGGAGGTATGGAAGTTAATTCAGCCCTCCTGGAAAACCGTGCAGCATTTTGAATGGAAATGTAAACAAGCCTCCTTATTGAAATTTACCCTCAGAAGATCATTGTTTCGGAATGAAGCAGGTGCAAAGAAATTCACAGCAGCAGTGTGTATAACAGCAAACTCTGGAAACCAACTACTCCTCCTCGGATGTCCACTGACAGATTGATACATCTGTCCAATGGAATATCCTGCAATGGTTAAAGATGATAATACCCATGCCTTTGGGAAAGGTGCTTATCTCCTACTGTTGAGAAGATGAAATCAAGATACAAAACAATCTATAAAATATGATCCTACTGGCATAAAATTGTAGCCCTCTCTATGGACGCATGGAGTTGTAGCATTTTCCCCAAATGCTAATACTATTTACCTTTGGAGAGTCGGATTTTTTAAAAAAAAATTTTTAAGTTTATTTATTTAAGAAAGAGAGAGAAAATGAGCAGAGAAAGGGCAGAGAGAGAGAGAGAGAGAGAGAGAATCCTAAGCATGGTCTGTGCTGTCAGCATAGAGCCCAATGTGGGGCTCAGTCCCAAGAACTAGGAGATCCTGATTTGATTGGAAATCAAGAGTCTGATGTTCAACCGACTGAGCCACCCAGGCACCCTTGGATGGTGGGATTTAAGGTGATTTTTACTTTCTTCTTTGCAAGAGTACCTACTTCATAATGTTGTTGAGAGATTAAATGAGATAAAGTGTGTGAGGATGCGGAGAGTTTATCACACGATGCTTGTCACAAATAAACAGTTCTCTTTACATTATTTTTATAGTTTCCAGGATCATTTGGATTTTTAAAAACTCTCCTGTAGTGAGAGCTAAATTATAAGATAACAAAAACAACGAAGCTTTAAAAAACAGACCAGGCGGGGGGGCCCTGGCTGGCTCAGTCCGTTGAGCATCCAACTCTTGGTTTTGGCTCAGGTCATGATCTCATGGTTCATGGGTTCGAGCTCTGCATCTGGCTCCACACTGTTAGCCCAAAGCCTGCTTGGGATTCTCTGTCTCCCTCTCTCTGCCCCTCCCCCACTAACATTCTCCACCACCCCCCCCCCCCGTCTCTCAAAATAAATAAATAAATAAACTTAAAAAAAATAGACCAGGCTGGAAAGGGCCAGTGAGGGGACACCATGATAAATGATAGGTATATGTCTTCGACCTCTACCTCCAACCCCAGCATTTAACATGGTTTTGGGTATTAGTAAGTGCTTGTGACAATTTGTTGAATTCCACTGGATTTGGAGCATCTATTACTCAGAACTATTAGAAGGTTTATCAGAGAAGAACCTGATGGAGTACTGATCTCTAGTCCCACCACAAGGCAGATCCCACCCAGACTCCACCGCTGACCTTGAGGGCATCAGCCATGCTTCCCCAATGGGGCAGAGTGATCCTGTTTTTCTAACTAGAAGAAGAGCCCTCCCCTGGGATTCAGTAAGCCCAAGAAGTTAAGGAAATGCAAATCCCCGCTCTTCTTTCTCCCACCCACTGAGCTCTTCATTAAACTGCAATTAAATTAACATCTCTCTTCTTCAACAAGACCCAACCTCACCGCATACATAAACTGACTAGACTCACGCTTCTTTAGATGAGACATTATTCACTTTTTCCTGAGTGTGGGCCGTTAGAGTCAGATGAAGACATGGTTCCAATAGCATTTCCGGGAAGTAACTATCCAAAGACAATACTCGCAGATTTCCACTTTTTGTCTTCGGCTGTCTAAGGTAGCAGTCCTCAAAGTGTGGGGGTCCCTGAGACGTTTTCAGGGGATCAGCAGGTCAAAACTATTTCCATAATAATACTATGATGTCAGTTGCCTTTTTCACTGTGTTAGCATTTGCACCACCAAAAGCAATGGTGGGCAAAACCATTGGCTCCTTCTCATGAATCAAGGCAATGACACCAACTCGTACTTGTAGTCGCTGTTGCCTTCATGATTACACAGTTGCCAGTTTCACTTAGGAACATCGAAGCAGCAGAGATTATTCATGACTCGAATGTATTCATTTGTTTAAATCCTAATCCCCAATACATGTCTTTTTAATATTCCGTGTGAAAAAAATGAAAGCAGTCCTGCTACACACCGAGATGCTAAGCTCCTTTCGAGAAAGAGCACTTGTAAGTCTCAGCTGCAGGCTGAACTAGCCACTGTTTTCATGAAACACCATTTCTACTTGAAAGATTGACAAACTATGATTACTCCAACTTGATAGTTGGCAACCATTTTCTCGAAAATGAGCAAAATGAGACTGTCACCTCAAAGAAAACATCTGGCAATATTTGCTACTAATGATATAAACTTACAATTGAAAATTCGAATTGTGGAAAATTTGGATCCTTCTCCATGAGCTTCCCAATCCTTAAAGGCTTTTCTGATGAGATCAGGGGTGATATGAACAGATACTATTTTTTATATTGTAACAGAATGTATCAACATTTGGAAGATGTTCATAACTCAGAACCAATATTTTCCAAATGAGCAATGTATGATGTTATACAATCAGGCATGGGTAAGAGACCCATTGAGAGTGCAACATAGACCAAGAGACTTTAAGATAACCAAGCACAAAACGTTCATTGACAGATTTCAGATTCCACATTGCAACTGACCTTTACAGAACTGCTACTTGTCAAGTTTGTGTCTAGTGTCACAGTAATCACAATCACTTGAAAGGACTACTAAAATACTCTCACTTTTCAACTCCATCTCTGTGTGAGATCAGATTTTCTTCATATATTTCATCCCAAATAATATATCACAAAAGATTGAATACTGAAGCAAGTGTTAGAATCCAGCTAGCTTTCATTAAGCCAGATATTAAAGAGATATGCAAAAGTGTAAAACACCTTTTTTTCTTCTTTAAAAAATAGAGTTAGTTTAACAAAATTATTATTTATGTTAACATGGGATTAAATACTTAGCTATAAGTGTAATGACATAGGTACGGGGTCTGTATACTGAAAACTATAAAACCTAAATGAAAGAAGGCAACGAAAATCTAAAGAAATGGATGACATACCATGTTCATGGTTTGGAAGGCTCAATAGTTAACATGTTAATTCTCTTCAAATGGAGTACAGATTTACCACGATCCCAATAAATATTCCAACAGGATTCTCTGTAGATAGAAACCAGCTGGTTCTAAAACTTGTGTGGAAAAATAAGGAACTAGAATACCCAAAATAATTTTGAAAAAAAAAAAAAAATTTGGAGGACTCACCCTACCCAACTTTAAGACATACTGTAAAGCTCACAGGGTGGCATTGGTGAACGAACAGACACATAGACCAATGGAATAACATAGAGTCTGGAAACACACCCACACAAATGTGCTCAATTGACTTTCTGACAAAACGAAAAGGCAACTGGATGGGAAAAGTGCAGTCTTCAACAAATGATGCTGTTACAACTGGACGTCCATTCACAAACAAATGAGCCTCAATCTAGACCACAACAGTATCCAAAAGTTAACTCAAAATGGGTCCTAGATTCAAATAAAAAAGCATAAAACACCAAAATTCTTAACAGAAAACATCAGAGAAAAATCTTTGAGTGCTTAGATTTGGCAAAGTGGTCTTAGCACAATCCGAAAAGAAAAAAATGATAAATCGGAATTCAGCAAACTAAAAACTTTTGCTCTATAAAAACACAATTCAGAAGATGAAGAGACAAGTCACGTAGGGAGAAAATATTTATAAATCACATACCCTACAAGGACTAGTATCTAAAATAGATAAAGAACTCTCAGAATTCAAAGGAAGAAACAAACAATCCAACAAAGAAAGAGGAAGAAGATCTGAACAGACAGACGCTTAACCAAAGAGGATCTTTGGTAACACGTAAAATAGATGCTCGCCATCGTTACTCATTAGGGAAATGCAAATTAAAATGAGATACACCTCCGCACCCATTAAAATGGCTACAATAGGGGTGCCTGGGTGGCTCAGTCGGTTGAGCATCCAACTTCGGCTCAGGTCGTGATCTCACGGTTGGTGAGTCCGAGCCCCGCGTCGGGCTCTGTGCTGATGGCTCAGAGCCTGGAGCCTGCTTCGGACTCTGTGTCTCCCTCTCTCTCTGCCCCTCCCCCGCTTGCGCTCTGTCTCTCTCTGTCTCTCAATAATAAATAAACATTAAAAAAAAATTTTAATGGCTACAATAAAAAAATATGGGCAATACCGATTCCTGGGAGGATGAAGAGCAAATGGAACTCATATTTTACAGGTGGGAATGCAGGCTGGTACAAGTCCTCTGAAAACAGCCTGGCGGTTTCTTATAAACATACGATCACCATATGACCCATAGTAATTTATCCTGGGGGAGTGAAAACTTAGGTTACGTGAAAATCTGTATACAATTATTAAAATCTATGCCCATCTTGGTTTCTGCCATGATCTTATCAGGAAGGAATGGCTTTGACTCAAAAGAGAATTTATAGGCCTTTGTGCGATGTCTACAATGGAGACAGGCCCGAACTGTGTCTGTTATAGGGCTTTGAAAGCTGAAGAGAAGGGAGCATGAGCCTGACCCAGGGAAGGGGGCGGGAGTCTTGAGAATAGAGGTACAGAGGTACAGAGAGGGGCGGATTTTTAAGCTACTGCCTGTACCTATAAAATCCTCTGAGGGGCGCCTAGGTCACATGAGGTCGGCTCGCCCAAGATCACACAGCTAAGTACGTGGCGTAGCTGGAGTTTGTACCCACCGGGTCCCTCGATTCCAACTTCTGTGCTTTTGCCACTAAACCACAGGGTAATCGGGAGGAATTCTAAGAAGATCCCCAGCCCCCTCCTTGTAGGAGAAATGAAGAACTTTTTCGAGACTCGGGCCTTGGACAGGGGAGGCATCCTGTTATGTCCACATCTCAAGTCCCGCCGGCAGGAACTGAGCCATGGAGGACCAAAGACCAGGCCATACCCTCCCCTTCTCCAAGGACTCATCTAAGAAAATCTCTGTCTGGACAATCCAGGCTGCTTATCTGCAGAGAATGGTCCTCCGTGTTTGGAGTGGACCCGTTGTAAGACCCGTATGAGCTTGCTGCCTGGGCTGGGCAGCAGATTTCCAAGGAACGGGAAGCCCGGGTCAGGGCGGAGGAGGTAGAGAATGAGCGGCATGCGACTCTTGGAGCCACCCACTCACACTGAGGAGACACGGAGGTGTCCTGAGGTGACAGCTCATTGTGGCACGGGAGGGCCTCCCAGAAACCATCCACTTGGGACGTGGGTACAAGAGGAGTCAGGGGGCCACCTCCCTTTCATAGTTCATAATTCATCCTGCGTTTCTCTCAGGTTCTAGAAACTGCAGGAGCTAAGCCTCTGGTCATGTGACTGTCCGAGGGGTGTGCCCAGCCTTCTCCGTGGAGCTCTCCCGCCCTGCCCCTCCCACAGCAGAGGCCTGGTGGAGAATGGAAAGATACAGCCAGCCAGGCGGCCGAGCCTATGAGGTCACAGCTAGGGGAACCCTACCCGACTGTGGAAGGCGGCTTTTAAAATCACACAGCTTGGATTCAGGTTCGGCGCCCCCACTCAGTAGCTGTGTAGTTTGGGGAAGCTTATTTGGCTTGCCTTGGCCTTTGCATCCTCATCCGTAAAATAGGGATAATAACGATGCCTACCTCACGCTTACAGGAGAGAAGAGACGTCAGGGGCTGAGCACAGCATCTGGCACATAGCGAACATTCAGCAAGTGTTAGCGTTTAGCATCATTATCCTCTTGATTCTCATTACAAGGAGCTCTCCCCATCCCCCAATGTCCCCCCATAGCACATGAGGACATCGGCTGAGCAATTCTGGGAAACAAAAGCCCTTGGGAATCTAACCAAACTCCAGAGGCAGCTGAATGGGCAGCGAGGCTGAGGCTCTAACTGGCTCTGTCCCCAAACAGAGACTGTCCCACCCCCCCGAGACACTCACTTGGCCCCGCCCTCCCTTTCCCAGAGGAAATTCAGCAGGCAATGGAGTTGACAAAGCCGGAGAGCCTGACTGGTACCCGCAGATGCCTGGGAACCAGGCACTGACCAGAGGACAGTGTCACCAGCAACCTCCCCTACCTCCCCATCCATACACACACGCACCATCTTCCTGGAAATTCTGGACCAATTTGGAAAGTCCCATCACCCCCTTCCATGATTTTTATGGCCTCTATAAATGTCCTGGACCTAAGGGGTGTTTTTTCTTTTCCTTTCAAAAGAAAAGGCCTTTTCTCTACCTCATCTCTCCTCCAACACCCACATCCCCGTAACCCTACAAGTCGCTTCTGTCCTAGGAAGCCAGGCAGAGAAGGAAAAGGGTCTGGTTTCTAAGGGGAAATGAAAATAAATGGCTTACACTTGAACTCTCTGCCACAAGGGCTGGCTTCTGGGCTGTGACCCATGAACGTCTGGTGGGCACAGACAGCTGGTTGTCCTCCAACATGAGGGCTTGCTCTTGACCGGGGACCGACCAAGGACTGCATATCCCTGTCCCCCTTCACCTGGGGGGTGCCTACATGTTGACACCCACAAAACGGGGGCAAAATTGACACACATCGCTGCTGGCCCGGAGCATCCTCTTCTCTTTCCTCTTTCCCGTGACCAGAAGCAGGTGACAAAATCACGAGGTAGAAAGAATCTGAGCCCCTGAAAGATAATGCAGGAGGAAGCCACCCACTGATCAGACACCCTCCCTGGAAGTTTAGATCGATGAGAAATAACCTTTGGGTTAAGCCACTGAGGTTGTGGGGAGCCGTGGGATCTACAGGGGTAGCTGCGTTACCCCCACTGCTGGCACACTAAGCCTGGTGGCTGCCCCTCCCCCACGCCTTTTTGTCGGATGGAGCGAGAAAAAAATGGAAGGAAGGACTTCCCCTCACGTTGGTATGAGAGAGTAAAGAAGACACATCTGGGGCACCTGGGTGGCTCAGTCGGTGAAGCGTCTAACTCTTGATTTCAGTTCAGATCATGTGGGATCAAGCCCCACGTTGGGCTCTGCATTGACAGCGTGGAGCCTACTTGGGATTCTCTCTCCCTCCCTCCCTCCCTCCCTTCCCTCCCTTCCCTCTCTCTCTCTCTCTCTCTCTCTCTCTCTCTCTGCCACTCACCCACTCAGCTACTGGCCACTCATCAGCGGGACCACAATGACAGAGGTCAGTATATCAGATGCAGGAAAAGTCAGTGCACAGCTAGGAGGGATAGATCTTCCAGAAGCCAGTGGGACCAGCTATCTGAGTGTCTTGGAAATAGTGGAGTAGGCTTTGGGGCTTTCTGGTAAACATGCCTCTTGCTGGGCTGACAAAGGCAGAGACAGAGGAAGAGGAAGAAGGGAAAAAGGAAAAAGGACGAGCACTGGATCGTCCTTCATCCACCCCATCTGCTTTTTTGTGAAGGTTTACCTACTTTTTAAGATTCATTTCAAACCTCACCTCCTCCGCGAAGCCCTCCCTGACCTCTCTAGGTGCAACTGGGAGCTTCCAAGCATGGCGTCCACACTCATCCACCTTCCACCGGGTCACAACCAAGAGTTCCTGAGGACACTGTCATCATCTTTGTACTCCGGGGGCCTGGCGTGGGTACCCAGGACAGAGGAGGTGCTGATATGGTGGGGAGGTGGCCGGCTGGCTAAATATATATGCAGAATCCACAGCAGAGGAACCCAAACTAAGAACCCAAACTGAGGCTGTCTGGGCACTGGTTGGGGAATCTCAATTTTCTACGTAGGGGATCCCTAGAACATCCAATAAGACATTTTTCGGGTCACACAACTTTTATTGCTGAAAACTATTGCTGGGGATGCCGTGGACATGAACGTTGCCCTCCCGGACCCCCGGCCTCTATAGCGTGCAACCAGCCCCCTCCGGCTCTGCCCAGCCTTGCTCTTCCTGGGCATTCTAGCCCCCGGGCAGCCACCTGCCTGAGCTGGGCTGGGCTGCCCTGCTTGGACCCTGCCTCTGGGAGTCCTAGTATCACCAGGCGAGACCCAGGAACGTGAGGAGAACTGGACGGGCCAGGAAAGGCTGAGGGAGGCCCAGACCTCGAGCTGACACGGAGGCCAGGCACACTGACAACTTACAGGAGCACAGCAACTCAGATCCTTCACGACGGCTATCTGGAGGGCCTGGGGACAGTGTCCACCCTCTCTCGATGGCGGCGTTCGTGTCCGTGCTGTTTCTGAAGCAGCTGAGAAACTGAAAGGCGGAGGGGCTGAGAGAAACTGGCAGGTCCGGGACAGCGCTGGGTGTGAGGGGTATCTGTCCACCTGGACTGTCCCCGGGCTCCGATGCCCACGGAGAAGCAGCAGCAGCCATTTCTTCACGCCCTGGGTGTAGCCCTTGGATGCAGCGACAGTCGTGGCTCTCTGTGATGACCTGCCCGCCAGCCCACGCGAGCACGCAGTTCCCTAAGCGCGCCGAAGGGGCTCCTTCCTCGGGTCCCTGGATGTCAGGAACACTCAGCAGGACTCTGGAATGGTACAGCCCCCAAGAGTCTCTTGGAGTGTTTGGGGTGATGGATGTTAGCTCTTCAGGCTCCTCGAAGTTTTGGAGAATCTTTAAAAATACATCCACTTCCATTTCTTGAATATAAAAATACAATAAAAATCTGCCCCAGTAGCCTGTGACCACACAAGGCCAGCTGTCAGCCTGGGCAGCCACCGCTCAGTCAGCCCTCCACACCCAGGGCACCCGCAGGAGGCCTGAGAAAGGGCAGGATGCTTGTAATGCCGAGGGGGGGCACCTTCCCGCCGAGGACGGCCCCGGTACTCCGACGACACCCGCAATCCATCCCAGGACGGCGGCGATGCTGGTGGCTTCTCAGTCTGGGCTAGTCTCTGAGCCAGGGCCCGAGGAGCAGGAATTTCTGATGTGATCTTCTAGGCCCTTCCTCTGGGCGCTGTCTGGGCTCAACCTCCTCCATCCGTGACGGACGCCCTTACAGGAAGGTCCACAGCGCCCAAACTGTTATCTCCAGGTGCTTTCCAGCCTGGGGTTTGGAAAGGGCTGACAGCTCTCCTGGTTTCTGGAAAACCTTGGGAGAGCAACTACACACACACACACACACACACACACACACACACACACACGTGCACATTCACAGAGGCAGTAGACAGCGGAGGTGGGAGTGACGCAGGTGCCTCGGAACCTTTGGTCCAGATGACACTGCAAATGGCCCAGTCACTTTGGCCAGAGTCTTTACGCAGCCAGGGCTGTGAGGTGGGACAGGACAGCTGCTTAGGATTTCCGGAAGCGCACCTCACTCTGAGGAAGAGAACAAGGGAGAACAGGGTGAGGGTGGGCCAGGAATACAGAGGCCGAAGGTGGGGGTCCAGAGCCTAAAATCCAGTCCAGCTGTCACGGGCACTGTTCCTCGGAGACAAGCAGCAACGAGAAACCATGGAAGCAGAGAGACCGACCGGACTGGATTTCCAGAGCGGCCACCCAAGCTCTCTGTTCTGCCCTCGCTCTGGCAGAGGAAGGAGAGGGGAGCACGGAGCTCCTGCTTTACGGCCAAGACAGGAGGCTCAGGGAAGGTAGGGGCTGAGCGGGGGGCAGCAGAGGAGGAGGTAAATCTCCCTCCTCCCCCATCTCCATGAGACTAACCTCCTGCCAAGGAGGGAGGCCGCCTGCACACGCCCCTCCAACGGGCTGTGTGAACCCACACCCTGGCCATCCCGGGGAGAGGACGGTGCTCCCCGGGGCCGGCACCCAGCCTGGGCCCACCCCTTTTCAACCCCTCAGAGGAAAGAATCTGAGGGACAGAAACACGGGCAGCTGGGGTCGGCCTACCGTTCGACTGCTGTCCCGTCCCAGTCTTCTGAACACCCCAAGCACAAGGGGGTGAGGGGAACTCTGCCGAGCCCCTGGGGAAAGCCCGGGCCCTCTTGCAGGCACCCCACCTTTGGGAGCTCCCAGCCTGCCCCGCGCAGCGCCCCCTGTAGGCTCTCACCTCCATCTTGCTGTAGATCCAGGGGAGGACTTCTGTCACTTTGGTATACACACCGGGCTTGTTCCTCTGGCCACAGCCCGTGCCCCAGCTAGTGACTCCTGCCAGGTACCAACGACTGTTCTGCTCACAGACCAGGGGCCCCCCGCTGTCTCCCTACAGGGGGTGGGGGGGGGGCGGGCAGGAGGGAGCACACATTATCAGCAGGGGAGGGGAGGCGGTCCTTGGGCAAGCGACAGTGGGCACCAGATTCTCACTCCAAACCCAACACCCCAGCCTTCTCCCAGGCAGCCTCACCTGGCAGGAGTCTCTGCCTCCCCGAAGGTCCCCAGCACACATCATCCTTGGGGTAAGGTAACTGTCATAGACCAAGAAGTCATTGCATTTCTTAAAGTCAATGAGGTTGACCTGCACCTCCCGGAGGAAGGGGGATGTCTTCTCTTCAGTGAAGTAGAGTGGAGGAAAGAGAAGATGGGAAGGAGTGAGGCTTCCGGCAGCTTCCCGGCCTTCTAGCCGCTCACCCCGCGACCCGGACTCCCAGCTTCCTGGAAGCGGAGGGCACCCTTCCCACGGCTGGCCCCCCAGCACGTACGGACGCACACACACTCCCACACACGTAACAGAGACATACACGTACGTACACGTTCAAACTCACAGCCCACGAGGCTGCCTGCACGCTGCACAGCGCCTTTCTGTACTCAAAGCACCATCAGATCCACCATTTCATTTGGTTTTCAGGAACTAGGTGCCCGGAAGAGGCGCAATGAATCCGTTTACAGTTGGAGAAACTCGTGGCCGAAGTTGCGACGTGCCCACGGTCACACGGCTGGTCAGTTCTGGGGCCGAGATCAGGACCGGGCTGCTCCCGGGCCGGTCACCGCTCCATCACACTGAGCAAGGGACCAGCGGCCCTGCCCCCGGCAGCTAGCCAGAGTCTAACGGTGAGGCCAGCCAGGCGCTCTCGGGCCAAACGTAACCGATCTTTCGGAGCCGACATCGGACGAGGCCACTCCGCCCGTGATGGCGGGGAAGCCACCTTACTCTTGTTTGAGCATAAACGAAACTAAGGGAGGTTACTGCGCAAACCACCAAAATACCAAATATCCCCTCTCCCAGCCAGTAGGAGTGGCTACCGCTTATTCACCCATCAGAGCTTTCGACTCAGTTTATTCTTAACTCCTAGAGGACACTATTAAGATACCCAATCGTGGAATTACTCCTGCTTCCTGGAAGCATCCAGTCTGGACAAATGCTCCGCTTCTCTGAACCTGCATCCCCAAACCACCCAGGTCCTATGATAAGTCCTGTCTAGCACTCTGTTAGTAAGACTTTCACGGTTCTCCATGGTACATGTCCCCCCTCAGTGCAATAAGCAAGGAACCCAAGGTGTTCACAACTACGGAGGGTTTCCCGGTGGGCTTGGCTGGAGGGCACTGTCGCACCAACCGCTTTGACATATACTTGGGGATACACACCCCCACCTTGGGTTGGTTTACAGGCTTTTACTTTGGAACGCTCTGCGCAAAGCTGTTTAGGGGGACGCAGGCACCTGGTGTGGTCTGCAGTGATGCAAGGATCTGAGCCACGAAGCCTACGTGGTCTGAACACAGGCTGCACAGTGTTGTCAGTCCTGGAAATAGTCTTTCTTTTCTCGTAAGGTATGTGAACGAAGCGTTGGTGCCTCCTCACCGGGAGGTGGCACCTAAGAGTTCGGAGGAAATAAATGTCCAGGCCCTTATGTACGGACCTGTGTATAAACACGCCTTGTGTCTACGTACAGGATAGCTTTCTGAACTTCCGTAGCTGTATGCAAAAGTAGCTGAGATTCGTTAAGCCTGTGTCAACAGCCGGGATTTTTTTCACTCGTACATTTGGGACTTCTCCTTTTGGTTGACTAACGCTGCCCATGCCAAGACGACCTTTTTCTCTTTTTTTTCACTTTTAAAAAGAAATTCAGAATCATTTCAGTTGAATGGGGGCTTTTTCCATGGAAGAGTTCATCCAATGGATACAAAAGTAACAACTGAGGGGCCGCGAGCAAGCCGCGCGGTGTGAGGCAGGAGAACCGTGTTCTAGCCTCAGTTCTGTCTGTTGGAAACTACCGGGGTGACCGTGGGCAAGTGACTTAGCCCCGGAGGTCTTCGGTTTCCTCATTTGTAAGATGGGGAGATTGGGTCGAGGGTGGACTTCGCGAGATTAAAAGTTTCTGTTACGGGCTACCAGAGAGTCCGCCTTGTGTGGGAGGTGAACACGCAGACATCCACACCCAGGCCCATGAATCCATAATGCCCAAACCCTCATCTAGATAGGCCCTCCTCTATATACCCCAACACATCACCTCCACTCACTCCATACAGATGCACACACACACACACACACACACACACACATACACACACACACACCCCAGCACCTCTGTCCCCTCACCATCTGTCTCCTTGGTCTTGCCAAAGCCTGTGATCCAGCAGGTCTCATTGAGGCTGAAGGTCTGTCCATGCATAGGGAGGCAGGCAGGGTGGACATGAGCTGCAAGGAGACCTCGAGACATCAGTGCGGGGACAAGGCCGGAGATTTTGGTTGGGATGGCAGCTCCAAGGGACAGGAGTCCCAGTGTCCTAGGACCCTCCTCCTTGCCCCCAGACTGGTTCTGAATCTTCTGGGCCCTTGAACTGACCAGGCAAGAAACTCGGTCCCTTCGTCTTGACCCTCCAGCCTTCAGGGTACTCCCAGAGTCCCTCAAGCATTCTGATTTCAGTGGGTGCCCTGTGGACAGAAGCATAGGCCTTGGAAGCTCCCCTGTGCCAAGCCGATCCTGGGTGGCCACACATCTCTCCCTTCTTAGAGCGGCTTTCCTGGCTGAGCCTCCTCCGTGCCCGTCCATCAGAGCAAAGAGCAGCCACAGGCTAAGTTGCAGGCATTCTCCCCATGGCATCTCAGTGATGTGTCCAGCCTGGTCTGGGGAGAGCACCCACTGGGTGGTCAGGGCCTGAGGCACTCCCTCCAGGTCAGACAACCTCTCTAGGCGGGAAGAGCACAGCCCTAGAGGCACAGACCACAAAACCACTGCTCACTCGCTCCCGTGCTCAGAAACATCTAGCAGGTGTTGTTGGAGATCACTTCACAAGCTCTCTCTGAGGACTGGCATCCTTAGGTAGACCAGGGCATGGACCACCAAACCCCAATTTGCAAGAGGAAATTCTCAGGTGATAGAATGTTTGCAGTGTCCTCAATTGTTTGTTACCCTCACTGCAGCCTCCTGCATCTGGAACAGTGCCCAACATGTGCAACGTGCTCAACAAACAGAGCAAGGAAGAAAGGAAGGACAGACACGGAGGAAGGGAGGGCGGGAGTGAGAATCAATGCTAGATTCTTCCATAAAGTGGGCTTTAAGTTTTGGTGTCTAACACGTTCGTCTGCTGGAGAGTAAACAAACAAAAAATAAATGAGGGTTAAAAAAAAAGGCGGGGGGGAGCGCCTGGGTGGCTCAGTCGGTTAAGCGTCCGACTTTGGCTCAGGTCATGATCTCGCGGTTGGTGCGTTCGAGCCCCGTGTCAGGCTCAGTGCTGACAGCTCAGTGCGGACAGACTCAACTTTGGATTCTGTGTCCCCCTCTCTCTCTGCTCCTCCCCCGCTCATGCTCTGTCCCTCTCTCTCTCTCAAAAATAAATAAACATTAAAAAAAATTTAATAAAAAAAAATAAATGAGGGAATGGCATCAATTAACCAAAAAAAGCAAAACCTAATTTCTTAAAATATGCTCATTTTTAAGATGTAGGGTCTTAAAAACATGTCACACTGTTATACATCCTGCTCGTTTTTATGGGGGGATTACATGTATCAGTGAGTTTTCGTAAGTTTTCACCGATGGTACCGTGACTTCAAGGTGCTAGGCCTGTCGAAGGAGTTGGAGAAAATGCCTGATTTCTAAACCCAAACTCAGGGCACATGGTCTGACCAGAGGACTACATAAATCTAAGCTGTGCTTCTCAGACTACACGTGTGCTTCCTGCCCAGGGGCCTATCGGAGTCCGGAGAGGGGCCTGCCACAGTCTGAAAAGCACGTGCGATATCGTAATACCTTTTGTTTGGTTTCACAAATTACTTAATTTGATTTGGAATTCCAAATAACACTTAAGGGGGGTTGGGGCGGTTGGAGATCTGGAAGCTTAGCCAAATGGAGTCTGGGTTCGGCAAGGTCGGAAAGGCCCATCCTGGTCCTGCAGACCTGACTGCCCCCCTTTTGGGTGGGCGTGAGGGGCAGGGCAGGGCGGGGGCAGAGGAATGCCCCCTCACCTCGCAGTCCCAGGCTCCACAAACAAGGCTGGAGGACAGGAAGAGGGCAGGGAGGGTTTGCCCGCTGGGTGGCTGGGTGGCTGGGTGGTGTGGCTCTGGACCGGCCCCACCCAACTGAGCTCTGCTGTGGTTTCCTCCTCCTCACCCCACTCTGATGACCCAGTGTCTGAGTCATGACCGATACCACCTCTGTAATTAATGTGCCAAGAAAGACCAGCTCACGGGCTCAGAGCACCAGAAAGGCAGGACTAACCAGAGAGCCCTCGGAGGCTTCTGGAGAGCCTGATGCACTCAGCTATCCTTCAAGGAAGCCCCATCTGTGCCACCGTGGCTCCCCCAGCCGTCCTCATCATCACGTCATCGGCCTCTGGGGACTGTCTGTGTGGGTCACCCATTGTTCGATTTGAATAGAATTGAATTGCAACTGTGCAGCCTGTTACCTAGCAGCAGACACACAGTAAGTACTTGGTAAATTTGCACAGGAGAGAGTGAATTAATGAATGAAGCCTCCTTTGATCTCCTGACAACTCCGAGCACGTCCTTCCTCTAGTCAACCCCGTGGCAATCCACTTTTGGAATGTGTTCTCCACGGCCGTCATAGCAATCGGCCAGCGGAGAGCCCAAGGCAAACGGCATTGCTAGGGAGGGGGACCCTCCTGGATCCAGTCCCGGAGCGGCCACTTACTACTTCATTGCCTTGGGTAATCTTCTCTCTGGAAAGTTCCATCTCCTCAAAGGTAAACCGAAGCTAGCAAGAGTACCTGCTCTACAGGACTGGCTGTGAAGAGTTTAGTGTTACCGCAGATGTAAAACGCCTACCACGGTGCCCGGCCCCTAGTAAGTGCTCAATAAATACGCATGAAACAATTCAATCTATGTACTTGGACTGAGACCAGTATCCAAGCCTTGTCTCTGTCACCAGCTTGCGATGCAAGATGTGTCATTTGGGACAACCTTATTTCTAGCCTCTGGGCCTCAGTTTCCTCAATGGTAAAGTAGAGGTGTTGCAATAAATGACCCCTAAGAGACTTTGACCGCCACCGTGCTGAGGCTCGGGAACCCCAAGAGGGGTGCACGGAGGCCACAAGGCTGGGCCCTGAGGGTCACCTGGAGGAGCCGGGGTGGGTGTGACCGGTGTCGAGCCACTCACCAGACAGGGTCAGGGGCTTGGAGAGCCGCATGAGGGCAATGTCATAGTCGTCCTCCTCGTCCGTGTAGTTGCCATTGATGATGATCTGGGAGATGGAGGCCGCCGCAGGCAGCTGGAGCAGGTTGCTGGTACCCGCGTAGACCTTCCAGCCCTCCAGGATCTTCTCCCGGGTCCTGCAGGAGCCACAAGAGACCGTGGTCTGGTGGAGCCCAGTGGCAGCACCTGCTACACCCAGGGAGCCGCGGCCGTGGCTGCAGCTTACAGGCAGGAGGATGGACGAAATGACCTCTAAGGGGAGCCGTCTATCCCAGCCCAGGGCTCCAAAGCAATCCCCTGCCTCCACAAGCCCCTCGTGAACCGGCCACTCTGCACCTCCCAGTAATAAAGAGAGGGCACGGGCACAAGCTGTGAGCATCTACCCCCACCGCCTCCTCGTCATGCCACCAAGTTTCCTACAAGGTGGACAGGCCACACCTCGGCACAAATGGATCTGCCAGAGGCTCACTCGCGACTGGGGAAGCCAGTGCCCGCCCCCCCCAAGGCCCTTTCCTGCTCACCGGCTCAAAGGGACAAGCCTGGCTGGTGACGGTCAGAAGCTGACTGTTCCACCCTCCCTACAATCCCCATCCCTCACTTCCCGGATCCTCGTTCCCGATTCCTCGGGCTCCCCTCCTGTAAGTTCCTGCTGCAGGAAGCAGAGGCCTCTTCAGGGGCAGGTTCCCAAGCCCTTGTTTAGGCCCGCCTCACCCTCCCTGGGGGTCATCAAGGTTCTTTTCTCATTCTGGGCCGAGCTCGGAACCAGAAGCCCCAACTCACACTCCCCAGGACGAAATCGCAACCGCACACCACGGCCCCGGCCGCACCAGTGGCGCCTGCCCTCGGGGGCCGGGGTCACAGCCCAAGCCCTCCTCTGCGGACCGACAAGTGAGTCTGCCATCGGGCCCTCCTGGGGATCCCCAACCCGGGAGGCACGGCGTCACCGCCCCCCCTCGGGTACTTACACAAAGAAGCAGTGAGCGGCGGTGAGCACCCACTGGGCGTCGATCAGCGTGCCCCCGCAGATGTGCGTGGTGCCATACTGCAGACTCACTTGCCAAGGCCACTTGCTCTCTGGGGCCAGCGCCCCTCCCACGATCCGCCCGGTCATGGCCCTCAGTCCACAGTCTGGGGACAGGCAGAAGAGACAAACCGTGACCTCTGCTGTCCTCAGAGCCGCCACCGTGCTCCCTGGATCCAGGGCGGGCTCGGGCAGCCTCATCCTGAGGGCACCCACCCGCCCACGGACACTGCTTTGCTCACTTCATCTGATGTGGCTCGGCTGCTTCCTGCCAAAGCAGAGCAGTAGGTCAGACTTCTGGGATCACCCAGCACGAAGTTGCATCCTAGGCAGGTTCCTCTTTCCTGCCACTCACTCCTTCTCTCCTTGGCAAAGGCTTACTAAGTGCCTGAAGCTTTGGGCACCGTGCCAAGCATCGAGGTGGTGACGGTGAACCCCAAGGCTGCTATCAGGAGGTCGGGGAAGCAGACCAAGTCTGACATGACCCTGAATTGATGGGCATGGTGACAGGGACCTCTATCATTTGCAGACAAAGGAGAAATGAACTTTCCCTGCTGTGCGGGTGGGTCTGTGCCCACATGGCTCCCCAGTGGGTCATTCAGGGCTACTGGGGACCCTGTATGGATCCCAAGGGAACATTTCCAGAAGGAGTGAATCGTGCCCCCAAAATTGTGGACAAGGAGGGCAGTCCCCAAGTGTGTTCAGACACGTGTCCTTTTTTCTTCGAAAGGGGACAGAGTGAAGGACCAGCAGCGATCGGAGGGGGTGGGCACTCCGTCTGTAGTCCCCGTGGCTGCCTGCCCAGGGGAGCATCCCTACCTGGTCATTACAGAGAACACAGCACTTGTGGGCTGATTCATGGCTTGGGGTTTGGGGTCAGACCCGAGGTTGGATACTGACTCCCCACCTACCAGCGGTCTGCATTAAGCAAGGCAAACATTTCGGCCTCTTACCAGTGAGCGGACAGTAATGGCATCTGCCCCGTGAGAATCCCACGCAATCGTGTTTATCAAGAGCCCGGTGCCTTATGGCACAGAAGGTACTCAGTAAATGTTGGCCACAGATCTAGTTCCGCGTCTACTGATATGGGAGCTTTAAGCTGGTCCAGACTGGCTCTCCCAGTCCTTCCCACCACCCAGAATCCATGAGATTTGAATGGCTTCCCTTGTAGGAACAAGGTTGCTGAGCTGGGCAGAGTCAGGACAAGGGCAAATGCTACCCTGAGACTGTCCCAGTGCCTTACGGGGCCCCCAGCCCTGAAGCAGTCCTGCTAGTTAAGACCATCTTCCTGGCTTGGACCCCCAGGGCTGACCATCGCCCCCAGAGAGGTCCCACCCCTCTGCTCCCTGACTCCCACCCCACACAGGCCACAGTCCAGGAGGAAGAGCATCTTCTTACGGGAACACTGGAGAGAGACATACTGCTGGGAAGGGCATTCAGACCTGCAGGAAGAGACGCAGAAGATGTGAAAAGGGCACATTAAACACCTCCTCCAGGAAGCCTTCCCTGGTTGACTCTAAGTTCCTATCCCGTCTCCTTTGCATCAGATAGAGATTCTGATGTCCCTCCCAGAGAGACAGACCCTTCTAGTGCTTTCTCCAGGAATGGGGATGGCTCAGCGCAAACCATCCCCACTCTTGTCCCCACCCCTGTAGATGGCACACATTTGCATAGATCCGTGTCCTCTGAACTCATGACTTCATTGTCCCAGCATCTTTCCACAGCTGAACAGGTGGCCTGACCCTCCTCTGACAGTTCCTCAATGCTCTGCCGGCCCCGTAGCACGCAAAACACCTACACAAAGCAGGCATCCAGGGTACGGCTGATCCACTTCCCTTCCTTTCCCCCCCCCCCTCCCCTGCCCTCCCCATCCCTTTTGCTCTGGAAGTCTTGTTTCTTCTTTCCCCTCCCCAGGGTAAACACTGCTAGCTGCTGGAGCCTCCCCTTGAGTGGGGGGTGGGGTTGCGACAAGGGCAGAGCCACAGTGTAGAGATGACAGAGGGCAAGGCCCAGGAGGGGGCCAGTGCTTGGCAGTGGAGCCTCCCTGTCCCTGACCACAGGCACCTGGCGCTCCTGCTCCTGCTCCCTACCCTGCACCTGCTCACCCCAGTGACGTTTCCCCCCCGCCCCCCACCCCAAGCCCCCTCCCTGCAGCAGCTTCCAGCTCAAACACCTGGCCGCCTGGTGGCCCCAGGGTTCACTCGCGGTCTCCGGCAACCGGATAAACTCTGTGCCACCCCTGACCTTGAGGTGCTCTCGGCACCGAGCTTCAATCAGAACTTTCAAGTCAGGAGACAGGTGGCAAATGAGGACTGTTTCTGGGATGTTCCTGACATTCGCGATGGGTTCCCGGAGGCTGGGTCCCAGAAAGGCCAAAGGAGAGGGGGTCCCCGACTCAAAGCGCTCCGCCGTTTCCCTGCGCACAGGCAGGCAGCCTGGCCTGCCCCACCGCACCTGTAGAGGCTTTCCTGGAGGGTAGAGTTGTATTTGGAGATTGAGAGGCTGCTGGTGAGATCCCTGTGGGCCACCTCGGTTGTCCGGTAAGCACTGTAAGGGAGGGGACGGAAAGAAGAATGAGCCCCCCTTGAGACAGACCGCACCCTTCCCGGTCCCCGGGCATGTGTTAGAGTCCTGCTGGGAGAGGCCAGAGGTGGTTAAGGCCCAAAACGCTCAGATCCGTCCCACGTAGTCCACCACTGTCCCCACTAGCCCTGTGTGCCAGCCCAGTGGTTTTCAAAGTGTGGTCCCATCCTGGACAGCAGCATCAGCACCGCCTGGAAACTTGTTAGAAATGCAAATTCCTGGGTCCTCTGAACCCTAGACCTACTGAACCAGGAACTCTGGCCCCGTGTTTTTAACAGGCTCTCCGGGTGATTTTGGTGCACACGCAAGTTCGAGAAACACTGACCCGGCCCTTCTCTAGCCAAACTGTGATCCACGGGCCAGCGGCAGCCATACCCCGGACCTGCTGGGCCAGACTCTGCCTTTTAAAGATCCCCACGTTATGGGTTTGTACCTTAAAGTCTGAGAACCTTGTAGTCGCTTACCAGACCTCAGACAACAGTGTCTATAGGCATCACCTCGGGGCATTTATGAAGCAGGTTCTAAACCCCAATCCACAGATTCTGATTTTGGGGTGCATTTTAACAAGCACCCCAGGCGATTCGGATGCGGGGAATGCATGGATCACTATCGGTGTGGCACTTCTGCGCACTTCTAGAACACGATACCCCTTGTACGAGAGTGGGCCTTTGTGCGTGCCATTCCTCTCCCTGGGGGTTCCTCCGTTCCCTGCTGTCTGCCAGGTGCACCCTCTCCTTTGCCCTTATCATTACACATCACATTGTACCATGGTTATTCGTTCGAGCCTCTCTTGCCCACACCATACCGGAGATTCTCTAAGGGCAGGGATCTTGTCTGGGGGCCACACGGTCTCTGGCCCATATTAAATCTCAATTACATTCTTTGAATAAACGCCACTATCTACTGAAGCCCCAGGGAGGCTCAGATTTGCATAAGGCCTCACAACTCCATGATGAAAGATGTGTATTATCTTCCAGCCGGATCCCTTGGGTCCCTCTCTGATGATCAGAACTCTGAGGCTGAAGTGAGGGCAGAGAACAGGTTCTAAGCCCCAGCCTCCGAGCCCCGCTTCTCAAGGTGCTTCTTCTACAGAGAGTCCTCAGCGACATCCTAAACCCCTCTCCCCACGGCCTCACACACCTTGGTGAACCCCCCAAAGCGCAGACCAGCAGGGAGGACGGAGCTGGCTATGTGGCCTGCAAATAAGGGAAGGATGGGGGACCCCTTCAAGCAGGAAGGCTGTCCTAACCCTACTCCCCGCCCCACCCACTAGCATCAGCTTTGGTTGGAAATCTTGAGAGCCAAAGATTCTAAGACTTTACCTGGCCACACCTGCCCGTCCCCTTCCCCCTTTGATGCGTTCCAGCTCAAGCCACAACGGCTGTAGCTCAGAGCCCCAGCCCCTCATTCCCAGCCATGAGGAGAGGACAAGACAGGCCCCAAAGCCCATCCCCCTCACAGGGCCACCGCGACCATTAAATGCGATCACTGGACACAAGGCCACTTCGATGCAGAGAACCGGGCGGGAGTGACCTCCTCCTGCAGATCTACAAATAATTGCTTTGGCCTCGTGGGAACAACTTACCCCCAGGCTTGGGCTCCCGAGGCCACTGTCTCTGCCTAACTCAAGAGTGTCCTAAGCTAGTGCTCTCATCCCGGGTCCTCGAGGATCTTTTTTATCTTCTTTTTTTAATGTTTGTTTATTTATTTATTTATTTATTTATTTATTTATTTATTTATTTATTTAGAGAGCAGGTACAAGCTAGTGGGGGAGGGGCAGAGCAAGGGACAGAATCCCAAGCAGGCCCCGCGCTGTCAGCACAGGGCCCCACACGGGGCTCGAACTCACAAACCGCGAGATCAGGACCCGAGCCAAAATCAAGAACTGGACGCTTGGCGGACTGAGCCACCCAGGTGCCCTTTCAAGGTGCCCACGATGAGCCTGAGAGGCCCCTGCAAAGAGCCCGAGGCATCCCCGAAGCTGGGACCCTGGGGAGAGGTTTACCTCATGAAACCCAGCTGCTGGCACGTCTTCTCTGAGTAGGAGTCGTTCCAGCTGTCACTGCAGATGGGAAGCCACTGATGGGAGGATCCAGAGTAGACTTTAAGCAGAGACTTGTTCCAATCGAACCTCACTGCCAGGCAAGAAAAGGGCAGAGCGGGCTTTCAGCACCCAGGAAGCTCCAAAGTCTTGAGGAATGTCCTGAGTGAGGCTCTGAGATGCTCCTGTCCTAAGGCTCCTCGCTGGGGCCTGGGGAACGTCCGGGAGCCAGATCCGGGAGGTAATGATCACTGGCCGGGGCTCAGAAGCCCCAGACACTCAGTAGAGGCAGAGCCAAGGCAGGGGCTGGGGCAGGGCAGACAGCCCTCCATGCCACAGGACCCAGGGGACCTCTGCTGGGAAAACGGGGTGAGCAATGCCAGGAGGCAGCACCCCAAGAGGGCAGTGACATGCCCGAACGAGAGAGTGACAAGGGGAATAGGGTCTGTGATCCGACTGCGTGTTCAGTCACAGAGAGACGTGCTTATGGGCAATGATAGGCGTAAACACACAGGCGATACGCACCCACAGACACCTGCATCCGGGCTATACATACACAACGCACCGGAAAAGCACTGAGGATCAGGGCTCAAAGAGACCTTTGTGCTCATCGAGGCCAGCTGTTGACAAACTGACTTTATGAAACCACAGGGGGTGCCAAGTCAGGGGTCACCTGCTGGGCAAAGAGCAGGGGCATGTGGACCCCACACCTGCCTCCGGCCAGAGCAGCTCCATTTTGTCTGCTACTCGGGAGTAGGCAGATTCTGAGAACTACTAATCTCGTCCATTTCACAAATTAAGAAACTGAAGCCCAGAGAAGGTAAGTGACTTGCCCAAGTCACACAGCACCCCAAGCCAGGTTTCAGACCCAAGGCGACCGTGACCAGAGCCCAGGTCCTCCGGCTCTCTGTCCACTGCCCCCTATTCAAGCTGATGGGCGGTTTGCAGTGTGCACTCACACCCTCTCACACACGCACCCGTGCCCAGCGTCCTTACCACAGCCCAGCTCATCACTTCTCAGCTTACAGTCCACGACCCCATCACAGCGCACGGCATGTATGGGGCAGCTCTCCACTGGCTCCTTGTACTTGATTCCTGTGTGGCCCCGCCAGAAGTAGACTGGAAAACAGTGAAGCAGACAGCCGGGTCACTGCCAGCCCCCGGGAGACCAGACGCTAAGCAGCCCCAGGCCCTGGGGGTTCTGAGACACCGACCTGCAATCCCTCTTGGACTCTGGGGCTCTCTTCCCCCATCTGTATGGAGAGAAAGGCTGCTCAGGAATGCTCCAGAATGCTCTGGAAAGCTCCTGCAAGCAGGGTAGCACCAGGCAGACTCAAGCAGCCACCCAGAGAGAGAGAGAGAGAGAGAGAGAGAGAGACAGAGAGAGAAAGAGGGAGGGACAAAGAGAGAGACAGAGAGGAGAGGGAGGTGTGGAGGCAGGTACTGCTTTGGAAGCTCCCATGCCCTACATGGGCCAGAGTGGTGACCAGAGAAAGCCCTCCTCCAGCATCCCAGAGCCCCCCTCTCAGAGCCCCTCTGACATCCCTTCATCTCTGCTCTGTGGGTCATGGCAGAGACATTTCTGTCTCCACAGTCCCCACACGCAAGCAGTAGCCATCCTCTCTTCTCCAAGGCCATTCCTTAGTCCCAGAAACTCCTGGATTTTCTTCCTTCTCTTTCTCCCCTAAACAAGGGATGTCTCCTTTGCTCAGTTCTTGCCCCATTACTTGTCTTTATGCCTGTAAATGTCTTTCCATTCAAAGAAAAATTCTAGGTGGCTGATTCCCAAATGCACAAGCTTCACAAACCATGTGTGAAAGTCAGCCTCATGACTCCCTCTGTCTCAAACACCAACCTCTTCTCAAACTGGGAGTCCCATCCCTCCTGCCTGGAGACAGCCTCCCTCGAGTGCCCAAGAAACCCGAGTTCTAACTCCTCACCCTGCCCCTCGTCTTCAATCTCCTCCTCAGCCTGACCCCCTGCTTCCCCCACTGACCCTACCACCCAAGGTGAAGGTCACCCTTGTGTGTCTGCTCCTTCCAGGCCCCGGCACCAATGCCACCTAATGTTTTGGACTTGCCCTTCCTCTCTGTGCCCTGGTCTTCCCCCTCCCACGCCCTGGGCACTGAGGCTCCCGGGAACCCGGGTCAGTCCCCCTCTGAATGGAGGGGCCACCTTGACAGTCAGGGGACTTCAAGAAACGTTGTGAAACCACACCATGACTATAAGCCTACCCGGGGGGGTGCCCTTGGATGCCATCTCATCCCCTCAGGGGTCATTCCCCTCTCAGAGGATGGCCGGGGGGTTCCGCGGAGCACTGCCCTGTGTGGGAGGGGCAGCAAGTCCTGGCTGGAGGTTCACATGGACACCATGTGGCAGGCACCGGGCTGAGACCTTTATGTGCGTCGTGACGGTGACGCCACCACCTTGTCAGGCATGTGGGGACACTGAGGCTTGAAGTTAATCCATTTGCTGTGGTCACCCAGCTGGTAAGGGGCAGAGCCCGGATGTTATGGTGGGCGGGGGGACGGGGCATGCCCTTAACCAACACACTAGCTCCCCCTGCGTCACCTCTTTCCTGGAGCAGCCTGGCCAGCCCGTGTCTCCGTGCAGCGGTCCAGCCGGCTCCTCACCACATGTGCTGCCTCTTTAACAGAAGCCTAACCCCCGGCCTGGCATTTCAAGCTCTCTACAGTGGGGCCCAGCCATACCCAGACGGCCCCCACGGCCCCAAATAGTATTTTTCCCTCTCTGGCTAAGTGGGTCCCTTCCCTCTCCCCACGCCGACCTTGCCCACCTGCCCCCTGTGTTTCCTGCAGCTGCTTATCCCGCTCAGATCCCCTGTCAACATGCCCTCCCGTCTTCCAGGCCGTCACCTGACCCTTCGTGAGCTGGCCTCTACCGTCCCAGCCCACGCAGCTGTCACCTGTTCCTGACGGTCACATGTGACCTTAATTTTCCAGCTATGTCCCTCAGAAGACTGTGATCGCCCTGAGGACAGTGTGGCCTGATGTGTGCTCCCTCCTAAGGTCCCACGCTGTGCTGGGCCCACGGTGGGCTCCCCAGCAGAGAGCCCCAGACCCTGTCCTGGGTATCTTTTCTAAAGTACATGTGTGGGGTATTTTGGGGGGGGTGGGGAGGTTAACGAAACCTAAGCCCCTGAGCACTTTATCTCATTGTCTGAAAATGCCTGACTTTCTCTACTCTGTTTTTTGGGTTTTTTTTTTTTTTTTTTTTTTTTTTTTTTTTAGTTTTTAAAAAAAATAATGAGCACTTTTAGATTTCGTGCCCTCATCTCATTTATTCCCCAGAACCCAGTGAAGTCTTTATGGGCGCGGACAGGGCACAGAGTAAGTCACACGAACTGAATGAATTTAATCCCATCCGAAGATGCAGAAGCTGAGCTCAGAGTGGTTCACTCTCCCGGGCAAGATGCCCAGGAAGTAGCACAGACGAAGCCCGGGCCTGGTTCCCCTTTACCCCGTGTCCTCAAAGGGGCCTGCAGGCCCTGTGGTCCAAGGCCATTTGCAGGAGTGTCTCCGGGGGGCACGGTAGCCAGCGAGTGTGCGTTCCCCACTCAGGACTCCCTGCGCCGCACCCCCATCCGGGGACCCCACTCCAGCCTGCCATGGCCAGAGCCCGCCCCTTCTCCCTCCGTGAAACTCACAGAGGATGATGAGCGACACCACGAGGGCGATGAGGAGGAGGATACATCCGATGAGTGGCAGCCGCTTCTGGCCCTCCTGCCAGGTGAACTTGGGCAAGCTGACACCTAGGGACAGGGCAGGAGCAGGGGAGGGTAAGGCTGTTGAGAGGGGTCCGGTGGAGCGGAGGAGGGAGAAGGAAGCAGGCTGGCCTGGGAGGGCCCCGTTAGGACCCCTGCACTCCAGAATGTGACCCCACCTCACCTGGTACCTGCAGCTCCCTTTCACTGAGCACCTACTACGGGCCAGCCAGGCATTCGCAAGCGTTCTCTCATGTAATTCTCAAGGCACCCGTGTGAGCTGCGCGTTACCAGGCTCATTTTAGAGGCGGGGAAACTGGGTCTCACAAAAAGGTAAAGAACTTGCTCAAGGTTACTTGGCTAGTGAATGGCAGAGCAGGGATTCAAATGAAGTGTGTCTGATTCCAGAGGCCACGACCCGAGGGTCCCTCACCAGCCCTTGAGGAGGGCAAGACTGTGAAAGGGACCCCAGATATGGACAATTCTCCGGGCCAGTCTGTATTGTGGTGGTGGGGACAGGCCGAAGTCTAGGATAGGAGGAGGGCAGCGTAAGGATGGGCAGGAACACTGTTCTGTTAGGGGCAGAGCAAGCCCCAAGGCCCATCTGGCCGCTGTGACTTCCATCCAGCACCTGAACCACAGAAGCCAGTTTGGAGAGTTGGGGTGTGAGAGCGCCTACCTGGTCAGAATCTCTCCCTTTCCTCCTCTACCACAGATGGACCCGTGATCAGGACCCTATTCTAGGGCAGACCCTGGCCTCCCGGCAGACCCACGGGGCAGCCTGAGGAAAGAACCCCAGTCTCTAACCGGGCTCTCTAACCCCAGCTCTCCAAATCTGTCCTCTGACCCAGGCTGCCCGGCCCCCAAAGTGACAGCTGCTTCGTTGGACCTGGTTTCTTCTCCCCTACCCCGCTGGCCACAATTTTCCACGGTCTCGGGCTTGCATGGGATGGCTCCTTTCGGCCCCTACCTCCCCGGGCCGCCCCCCCTGCCCACGTCTGACTGTTCCCCCCTCCTCCCCACCCATCGACTCCTTCCCTGTGCTCTTGCCTTCCCCGCAGCGTCCCCCTTACCTGGGCTCTCCCTGGTGGCCGGGGCCGACCTGGCAGGAGATGCCCGGATGGGCACGGCCCCCACTGGTGTTGCTCTAACAAGGTACACTCTCGTCGGAGAGGAGGCCGTGGAGGCTGACCTGGCGGACAATGACCTGCCGGATGCTGACCTGGAAGGGGATGCCCGGGCTGGAGACGTCCGTGCGGGGGAAGCATTCTGGAAACAGAATGAAGGGCATCCCTCAGGCTACTCCCCTGAGAACCCACCCAGCTGTCAGCCCTGCTAAGCCAGCAGATAAATGCCCCAGGCCAAGTGGCCAGGGGTTGAGCAACTCCCCCCTCCCCCACCACCGCCCCCTGGCAGGGAAGCATCTGAGAAGAAGAGTGTCTCAGGATGGAGTGCAAGTTCAAAAAGCCTACTCTCCCCAGCTCCCTACACCCCTCTCCCATCACGGGAATCTACGGAGCGGGCAGAGGGCCGTGGGCCATCCGCTTGGGGCTTGGGGGCCCTTGCTTTGGCTACCTGGGTATAGGGACCCTCGCTCTGAGAGTCGCTCAGGGAGGTGTGGTCCCCGGTGGGGGAAGTAATCACTCTTTCGGCCCCTCTTCACTTCTCTCACCCCACACCCTGCCCCTGTCTTTCGTGGGCCCCAGATTGAGAAAACCACGTTCTTACTACGAGCTGTCATCGAAGAGTGTGGAAAGCACTCACTCAAGGAAAAACCCTGGCCTGCCTTGTAGCCCACCATTCTCAGTGACCCCAGAATTCGCTTTCACTCACGCACCTGCACCCACACGCACTCGCGTGGGCGCACGTGTACCGATTCACCGGCGCGTCAGGGAGACGGGAGAGGCAAAGCCAGAAGAAGGTAGGGGCTGGGGTAGGAGTGCGTCCCTCTTGCACAAGATCCTCAACCCTACGCAGCGGCCGCTGGAGTCGTCTGCTCTAAGGGACGGGGACAGAGGACTTCCCGTGCTCTCAGAGCTTTAGATGCATTCACTCACTTCACCCTCACAACAGCCCCGTCAGCCCCATCTTGCACAAGGGAAACAGAAGCAGAGAGACTGAGCAATGCGATCATGCCGTCATAGCTGGTGAGCGGCGGGGCCAGAGGGGGAGTCCAGAAAGTCCGGCTCGGCGGCCAACCCGACCACGAGGCTTTGCTGCCTCTCTGAGGAGGGACGAGGGTGACAGCGCAGCAGCTGGTCTTAGGAGGCCATCCGTGAATGTGGGGCCTGTTCCTTCCTGGAAAGCGGAGCCTCTGGGGTGCTCTAAATCTAAGAGGGAGCGGGTGGGCAGTCCTGCAGGGCCCCCGGTCCCTGTCACCTCCCTCAAGCCCCTTGTACCGTCTCTACCTCTTAAGCCCCCTCCGGAAGTCCCCAGGGGCAGCAGGGGGAGCTGGGAATTGACCTGGCACAGGGACCGCACCTGCCCCTCGTCCCAAGTTCTGCTGAGCACTGACTCGTCTGCTCAGGAAGGCAGCCCAGGAGAAGGAGTGGCAGGGGGCGGTGGGGGGGGGGGGCACTGTCGGCAGGGCTGTGTGGAGGGGACAGGCTTGGGACCGCTGGGACCTGTTCGCCACCCTCACCTGTCACCATGCTTAACATTTGTCATTAGTAAGCAAACCAGTTAAGAAAAAGTCCTCCTCGTTAGCACATCGGCCCAAGGCAACACCATCATCTCTACCCCGCGGGGGCTTCTTGTTTTCCTTTTTTAAAACTCCCTTTTCTAAGAGTCAGTCAGAGGTCATTGGTTTGGTCACTTCCTCATTGTTCTCGAGGCTGCGCGATGAATTCAAAAAGGAATCTCCAGTCCCTGACCACACTCGGGCTTCCCGGGCTTCCCACAGGCAGGGACCAGGAGCCATTATCCCAGGGAGTTACTGGGGTTAATTAATGGATGTGGGTAAATACACGTGGACCCAGGTGGCCCCGCCAGCTGAGCAGGGACACACTTGTACGTGTTCAGGGACCCGAAGATGGGCTGCAGCCGACACCGCTGAACCAGAGCTCGGATTCAGACACTAGACTTCCATAAAATGAAGACAGGTGAGCCCCTAGACGCTCCAAGGGGAACAGGACTTGGGGTGGGGGAGGGGGCAAGGAGAGGCGCTGAGGGTGTGTTGAAAATACAGCATGCGTCAGCTGACAGCCGATGGCTTCGGAGGCAGGCAGACCGGGTCTCGATCCTGCAGCCAGCAGCGTGACTTCAGGCAAGCCACTGAACCTTTCTTTTTCTTAGTCTGTAGGATAGGACTAATGATGCTGAGGATTCAGTGAGATAAAATAGAAAATGTCTTGCCTGTATCTGGCACATGGCGGCTGGGCAGGAAATGACCATTTCTCTCTGCCTTCGCCTTGGCCCACACAGCACCCACCTGGATGAACGTCAACAGCCACGAGGCATGACCAAAGGGCCGAAAGGTGGCGGGAGCTCATCTTAGGGAGATAAAGGCCAGACGAAGGCCCTCCTAAGACCCAGACTGTTTAGAGCCCCCTGCCTCCCACCAGTGGTGGCCTAAGCCTTGGCACCTGCCCGGGATCCTGGCACTGGGCAGCTCAACTGGCCTGCCAGGCTTCCTTCCCTGCTGTGCTCACACAATAAGCCTTCCCTACCCTTGGGGGCCAATTTCCATTACGTGAGACAATAAAATAATTAGGTCACAATGTAAAGCACTTTACAATTTACAAAAAGCTTCCTTGTCTGTGAGCTCGTGAGGTCCTCACTCCGTCCCAGTCCCCGAGAGTTTGGTGTTTTTAGAAGCCCATTTGACAGATAAGGAAACCAACGCCCAGAGCTCAGACTGGCCAGAATCACACAGTCGGGATTCTGCCCCAAGCCTGCCTGTGTCTGAGCTCCCCTGCCTTCTCGAGTCGGTAGCAAGAGCCCCGGCACAGTCTTCTCCCTGCACCTGTATACAGGGCGCTCTTTCTGCATTTGTGACATGGCCTGAGGACTGGGAGCTGGGCCCTTGCAGGGCTGGGGGCACCATGGGGAGCCTGGAAGTGGGGCTGGTGGTTCCACGGGATCTCAGTCTTGTGGAACTTCTTTCTGGCAGGAATCACGGGTGGGTGCCGCACTCGCCAGGACCTGGTGGAGCCAGGGGACAGGAGAGACAGTCTGCCAGTCATCAAGCACTCCCCACGCCAGCAAGTGACTCCGGGCCAGTGACTTAACCTCTTTGTACCTCAGATTCCGTATTTGTAAGGTGAGCCAATGACCCTGCTCCACAGCGTTGTTTGTTATAGACGCCATATGGAAAGTAAGGACTCGGGGACCATCAGCTGTGACAGTGGGTGTCTGTTTGTTGAAGACGACGGACTTGAAATAGAAAAATGTGTGCTCAGATATGACTGCATCCATTCCCGAACGGGCTGCCTTGGGCAAGTAAGTGAATACTTCAGTCTATCTCCACACGGGTAAGATGGGACCGATCTCGCCTCCTTCCCCCAGATCACCGCAGGATACACATGAAAGAACCTGGTCTGTAAATGTGTGGCACGCCACAACAAATGTGGCAGCCTGTTAGGAACTTAACTGGATCCCATCTCAACCTCATCAAAGCTCTTTACAGCTGTTAGTGTGAGCCCCACTTAACAGATCTTGAAACCGCGGTCCGGAGAGGTTAAGAAGATGCCCGAACTCCCATCTCAGGTAAGTGACAGGGCTGGGGTCCCGGCCAGACCTACTAAGAGCAGGTAGAGTCTGGACCCACGGTATCACGAGTGTCCCCAGTGACTTCCTTCCCTTCCTCGAGGCTTACGGTGTGCAAAAACTTCCACACTCATTATTTCATGTGATTCTCACAGGGCCTTGCTAGCAAACCGGGCAGGAACCACGATCCCCAGTTTATACATGAGGAAACTGGGTGCAGGGGACTAGAGAGCATGCCCAAAGCCGCTGAACTGATTGGTGGGCTTGCAGGGACTTATCATAAGCCTCTGATTCTCATTCAAGAGTTCAGGTTGTCCCCACCTGAGCAGGACCCCGGGGCCCTGGTCCTGGTACCACATCACCATGGCAGGAACAAAGGGGGTCACAGCAGGTGGAGGCCCAGAGGGGGATGATGGGAAGGCTAGGGGGAGGGAATGAGACCAGAGGGGTAGCTGGCGGGGGGGGGGGGGGGGGGGGGGGGCGGGGGGGGCGGGGGGGCCCGCAAGAGGGGGGGGGGGGGGGGGGACTTCCTGAGCCTTGCCCAACCTTCTCCCCAATGTTCCACCTGCACGGTAGGTCCCAGCGTGCCCACCCACGGCCTTGGCGCACAGGAAGCAGCCAGAAGACCCCCTGAGCAGGCAAGCGAGGGTCTAGGCAGGAGACTCCCATGGGTCCCTCTTCTCGGAGTCCAGAGAGAGCTGGGGCATGTAAAATGGGACTAATCTTGGGCTCGGTACCCAAGGGGGTGAGTAGTCCCCGGCCAGACTCTAAAGCCGCTGACTTTGAGCCTCAGCCCAGCACAAAATCTGCCCAGGGCTGGGGAGTAGGCGTGTGGGGATTGACAGGGCAATATCCAAGAAAGAGCTGGGGGTCCTGGGAGTCCTGGCCTCCGTAGAGCAAGCCCTCTGGCGCCAGAGCCTGGGGGAGGCACGTACAGAGTCTCGGGCCCCGAAGACCAGGGCGAGAGAAGAGGCCTGAGCCCCAGCCCCACAGGAGAGCTCCCATGTGGGGAACGTGAACCCCAGCAGGGACAGCAGGGTGGACAGACAGCCCAAGACCCGAGGAAAGCAGCCTCCACAGGGAGGCTGTCCGCTCTACCTCCCTGACTCCGAACCTCAACCCGGACCATCACAGGAGGCTGGGAAGAGGTCTCCAGGGGCCACTGGAATAGAAGATTCCACCGCCATCCTTCTTTACCCATTTCACGGCCTGCCGCCCCACCCTGCTGGAAGTTCTTCCTGCTGTCTAACCTGCGACAGCAGCAACTCATTTCCTTTCCTCAATTCCTGGAGAGCAACTGCTGGCATCCAGCCTCCCTCCTGGTGGCCTGGCCTCACCCTCAGAGCAGATGCCTGGAGTAGGTGGGGGAGAGGGAGAGAGGAGGCTTCTTGCCCAAAGTCCCAAGATACGAGGGGCTGAGCTGGGACCAGAACCGGCCCAATCCTGGCCTTTGCCAGTGAGCAGAAGACGCAGAATGGAATGCAGATGGCCGACTCCAGGCTCTCCCCAGCCCGCACGGAGGGCAGATGGACAGGGCACAGCCAGAGTGTGGCTGACTCTGGACCGTTCCCCTGGCCGAGCACTGCCAGCCACTCTTCCCTGGCCCTGCCTCTCTCCGCCCTCCTCCCCCTAGGGTGCTCTCTGAGGTGAGCCCCTGGGGTAATACAGTCGTGAGCCCTCACTGTATCACAGACCAGGCCTATACCCCAGGCTGTCGCCGCCACCACCTGCCTGGGCCTCTGCAGTCCCCAGGGGTCCCTACTCACGAGAGACCCCTGGGGGTGTCCTGGGGCATGAGGTGGCCTGGCCTGAAGGCCAGTGGAGCAGGGATCCACGGGAAGGCAGCGAGCGACAGGCCAGGGAGAGGGCTGAGAAGAGCAGTCCCCAGCTCTGGGGTTCTTTCCAAGCACTTTCCTGAACAGAAGTCAGTAAGAATTATTATTCCCATTTTACAGTCAAGGAAGTAGAAGCCTGAAACATTTGTGTGCTCTCCCCAGAGTCACTTAGGTACCTCTTACAGCAGAATAGGGACTAAAACCCAAGGCCCCTTGCACCTGGCCTGCGGCCCTCTATTCCACAGCTTCCAGGGGCAGATTCCCCACCCCAGGTATGGTTTCTGGTGGCAGTCTCTGTCCCGTGGGCCCTGACCTGGTGGGGGATGGCAGTGAGTGAACAAGAGCCCGAGCGGTCCCGCCTTCGACCTCTCTGGGTCTCCTGCAGGCCCAGCCGGCAATGCCAGGGAGAAGAGCCTAGGAAAGGGTTCCCTCGAGACCCGAAGAATGTCCACCTGGGCGGCAGGCAGCAATGATGACATGACTTCGTGACCCAAGGCCAGGCCCGTCAGGGCCCGTTCAAGTCCAGCCCAAGCTGGTGGGGCCTCCCTCCTCTGCCCTGGCCCATCCCTTCATACAGCCTGCATCACCTCACTTGAGAAGGTGATGAAGGCCCAGAAAGGCAATGGGATTCGTCTAAGGTTATACAGCCAGTCAGGGGTGGTGCCGGGACCCGAACCCTAACCTTCTGGCTCCCGTTCTTCGGCTGCTGCACATCAATGTGCTTTCCCACCGCCCCTTACCAGGCTCCGATGGGGAAGGACTCCTCACCAGACTGAGGCCCCTATGGGAGCTTCTCTCTCGCAGTGAGTATCAAGCATGTTCAGAGTGGGAGGCATAGGCAGGCCCCAGCCTGGGCTAGGCAGGGAGAGATGCCCCCAGTCCCTACGGGAGGCATTAAAAGGTACAAGGAAGCTAAAAGGCCCCCTGGCCTGTTGGGAGGCTGGGGAGCCCCTGGGCCACGGCAGGGGAGGCTGAACCCATTCTACTGTGGACTGGACTGGACTGAACTGGTCTCCAAGGAACCGGTCTGAACTGGGACGGAATGGATCATGCTTCTTCCCCATCCTTACTGCTCAACCCTGGCTTCGTTGTTCCTCCAGGTACACGGGGCTCCGTCCCACTGCCCCCTCTCCCTGAACCCGGAGAAATCCCACAAATACAGGCTCCCCTCAGAGCACAGGCAGATTCGCCAGCCCCTCCTTCCAAACTGGGGAACCCCTGGCATCACACTGGGCTCCAGACTAAGAAGCCGAGTGGAGGCGTCCCTTGTCCCAGGCCTGGAAGACCCAGGGGAGGCTTGCTCTGCTCCCGTATCCACATGACCTGAAGGACAGCGGCATCCCTCTCGGAGTCTCAGCTCCCGATCTAGCAAATGAAGGGAGCAGACGATCAGCTGTTTTCAAGCAGTGTTCCCGGAGCATTAGAGGTTCCGTGGAAATGTCTCAGGGACCATTGTAGCAGGGAAAGGGCTTGGGGTCCTTCACCCCACTTCAAAGAGAGGAGATCCACTTTGCAGTTTGTACAATGGGCCCCACATACGATTTCATTTGAACCAAAGAGGCTGTGGCTACAAAGAACTTGAAAATGACCGGCCTGGGTGAGCATTAAAGTGTCTTCTAATTTACGGTGCCTCATGAAAAAGCCTCGGGGATCCCCGTTAGACCAGAATCAAAACACCTTCTTGTCTATTCATTAGTTTATTCATTCATGCATGTGTTCATTCATCAAAGACTTTAAAGAACATCGGGGGCCCGTTACTGCCAAGCAACTAATATTTGATTGCCCAGGGGCTGGCGGCCTCAGTTTCCCCCCATTTCCCTCCCACGCCAATGCTGGGGTGGTGACACAGTTCGGGGCTGGTACTTAACGGAGGCTCTCCGATGGTCCTATCAGAGGAGGCACACTCCACATGGTCCTGCCAAGGTCCTGCCAAAGCCCCGGGCTCCCTGTGCCGGCTTCCCTCACCCCTCCCTGCAGCACCCTTGCCTGCCTGGCTGGGCACAGTCCACCCCGCTGTTGCTGTACCAAGAGGAAGCTGTTTTGCCAAAACAACACACTCAAGCTAAGTGGATATTGTTACATCAGTCGGCCTTCCCGCCCAGCACCCCAACCTGCAGCCCCATACACACACTCCCACACATTCTCGTTCACATTTGCCAAGTCACAGGGACAATGCGGGGGCGGGGGGGGGGCAGGTGGGACAGGCCAGGTGAAAGGCTGCTCAGCACCAATGATAACATGGAACACAGAGGTCTCAGGGGAGGGCAGCATGCCTAGAAGGGCAAAGAGCAGGTGCCAAGGGTCCGGGGGAAGCCTGCACTATGGGGTTGATGGCACGGTGACCGGAGCCTATTGGCCTTCTGTCTTCGGAGCCTGCCCAGCCCCCTGAGGGGAGGGTACCTCATCCTAGACCTGACCTGGGACCACCAGCTGCTCTCGAGTCCACAGCATCTGTGGTCTTGGACTGATTGGCTGAGAACCTGGTCTATTTTAAGAAGACCCGTCTACACTGTCTTATTGTTTTATCAACGGGTCCATTCGGTTTTCTATAATAAGCATTGCACTTCTGTAAGCATGAAGAACGTGACACCTTTTGGAAAAAAACCACAAAACACACACTATTGTTCAAGAACAAATGCACATATCCAGTGTGGTGCACCTCCGACCCCATTCTGTATAATTCCAAAGACCGTCACGGAGCCAGAAAGGGGCCAGAGGTGGCGGGGGGGAAGCATTTGTCCAACCCTCTTCTTTGGTAGGTGGAAAACCTGAGGCATGGAGAAGAGATATTTGTACACGTTGTTAGGGGAGTCAGGACTAGCCCCTAGAGGATGATGACACCGAGGAGGAAGCGCCTCCTCTGAAGACAGAGAGGCTGTGAGCCTTCTCTACCTCCTGTCCAAGGTCCCCCTGAAGACCCAACCGACATGCACAGGAACTTCATCAGGCTCACGTCCGTTGGCCATCATCTGCCTCACCACTTTAAGGAGCTGAAGGACAAAAGCCACAATGTCCATCTCCCTGCGGTGAAGCCCTCTGAGAGAAGGCACAGACTTAGCCAACCAGTTTCTCCCAGTCTGCTCCTATTCAACTAACCGATCTGAAATAATCTGCTGCAGATAAGATTAAGAGCCCCCAGGAGCTCCCCCTGCTCCCCACCTCAAGCTCACTATCTTGGAGGTTCTACCCTAAACAAGGGGGTGACTTTAAGCACCTTAAATGAGGGAAGAGTGGTCCAATTCTTTCATTCCAAAGTAAGTGAGGACAGGCTCCCACAATGAACAGGGCACCTAACACACCTCTTAACACCTCTTCCATCGGGAATGAAAAGTCTGTTCTCGCCACTGTGCCCCTCCAGTGACCTTCCATGGTGGTCCCTACCTCTGGAAAGATGAGCGTCATAAGCAGAGGTCACCTCTATGACCCTGCCCGGGGACTGGCCCTACCCTCCTTCAGACAAATCAGCCCTTCTCATCCTCTGTATTTAGGGATCATCAAGGGCAGGCTCCCAGAAAGTCACCAACAAACATGCCCCATGGCTGTAACTGTGGGTTCACCTTCCCCACACCTCAGACAAAACTCCATTCTGCCCTATGCATTGCCCTTACTGCTCACAAGAGGCTCCAGTGACCCGAGACGCCTGGGACCCAGTGACCTTGGTCAGGTGGAGACAGGAACCAAGGAGAACAGTGCAGAGGTCAAAAGGGAAGCACGGGAAAGAAAAGTCAAGAGGGGGCTGGAAGAATGGCGGAAAAGGTGACGGTGAAAGTTGCAGAAACGTATCTTGGGTTCAGAATGGCCCACAAGTCAACTATAAGCCAAAACGTAGGCTGAGCTGATCCTTCTCAAACCCAGAGCTGCCCCATCCTTCCCAGAGTCTCCGATTCTACTACGTCAGCAGAAGAGGATGTTGGTAAAGAACAAAAGAAGGTGGGGAAGAGGAGAAAGCAAGACCTAAGGAGAAATTAGAACACAAGAAGTACGTCCCTCGAGGAAAGAGAGCTGAGGCACAGTGGAACAAAATCTCCGGACGCCTTCACGTGTATATAACTGGCTTTTCCACAGACGACATTCTAGCCGCTCTCTACCACCAACAAGAACAGAAGAAGAGGTAAGGAACCTGAGTTGTAGCAGAAGGAATTATGGTTAGACATATGGAAGCCCTTTCCAAGCATGGATGTTATGAAGCCTGAAAGTAACCAAAGGATAATGACAAGTCTCCTTGAAGGTCCCAAATACTCATAGAAAGTCACTTTTTCTAGGATGGCTTACGAGTCTAGTGAGGGGGTTGGCCAGGATAACGCCAAAATCCAGTTAAAAGGCCAAGGTTCAGTGATCTCTCAAACCAGCAAAAGTGATGATCTAACAGCATTAATGCCCTGGCCAGGGTGCTCCCAGGACACAGAGCAGGAGCCCAAACTTCAGGCACAGCTCGGTGGTGCTTCCTGAGCAGATCCCAAATCCTGTCCGCTCCTCCCAGGGGCCCCTCCTAGAAACCAGGATAAAAGGAGGCCAAAGTAGCTTCAAATGAGGAAAGGCACACTCAATCTGCCCCCAAACCAGAGGCATACAGGTGGCGCCCCACCTACCTCCCAGCCCTGTCCCTGCTTCCTCACCGCCGGGAAGTTCTGGCCCAAGGCCCAGGGACACTCACCCGGCTGCCGTCCCTTTCCATGGTCTCCTGAGGGGTGAGGTTTCCAGACTCAGCTGATGTCCACAGGGAGATCCATGTTGGCCCC
>NC_064808.1:96099982-96131557 GCF_023721935.1 Panthera uncia | reverse complement strand
AAGGGAGGAAGGGAGGGAGGGAGGGAGGGAGGGAGGAAGGAAGGGAGTGAGGGAGGAAGGGAGGAAAGGAGAGAGGGAGGGAGGAAGGATGGGAGGGAGGGAGGGAGGAAGGAAGGATGGGAGGGAGGGAGGAAGGAAGGGAAGAAGGGAGGGAGGGAGGGAGGGAGGGAGGGAGGATGGGAGGGAGGAAGGAAGGAAGGATGGGAGGGAGGGAGGAAGGGAGGGAGGAGGAAGGGAGGGAGGGAGGGAAGAAGGGAGGGAGGGAGGGAGGGAGGGAGGAAGAGGGAGGGAGTGCTATGAAACAAAATAAAGGAGCGAAGGGGATCAAGAGGGCTGGGAGCAGAGTTACAGTTTGAAACAACCCTGATCTCAGGGGTTCACGGAACTGACGCTTGAGCAAAGACTTAAAGGAAGTGACCATATTCTCCCCATTTACCTGCAAGAAAACAGAAACTTCTAGCACAGAGTGGAAACCGTCAGCTCCAGCTTCAGGTGTCTCGAGGAAAACCTAATTCCGAGGCAGATGGGGGAGAGAGATTTTGGAGGGCCCAGGCAGGGACCCTGGCGTTTTCCAACCTTGAGTTATTTTCGGTGTCACACTCCTGGCTCTCCAAGAGAGCAGAACTTAGCCGCAGGCCACGTCCCCTTCCTGCTGTCTTGAGCAGCCTGTCACAGCAGAGGGACCACCACATGGTCATCCGGTCCCGAGGAGGCACCGGATCATGTCCCCAGCGCCTCCTCTTCCCTCTGTCCGAGGGAGCGCCCAGCCCCCACTCTGGCCACCAGAGAGCTACGAGGCTGCTGCTGGGCCGTGATGTCCATCACTCCGTGCCCCCCTCCCCACTCCGGACCACCGGCCTCCTCGCGTCACCCTCCACCTTTTCCCCCGAAGGCCCCACCAGCCTCTGGGAAGAAAGAGCTCAGACTTGGGGTTCTGGGCCAAGTGCAGCAGGTGAAAACCCTGACTTGGAGGTGAAGGCCAGTTACATGAACTTGGAGGTCTTCAGACCGAACGTCTGGGAAGAGGCGATGACACATCAGACCAGAGCATGTGTCCGGCACCCAGTAGGCCCTTTCTTGCTGTTTTATCAGAGACACAAGTTGGCCTGTCCCGGGGTCCTTGCTGACCGAGCCACCGACCCCTACAGGATCCCTGCCAGCCACCAGGCCCATTCATTCCCGGTCATTTCCCACCTCCTGGTCATTTCCATCTGAGGCGGAGTTTTACATTAAAAAACAAAACAAAACATCAGCCATGCAAACAAGCATGGGCCTCAAGGCAGCCAGAGGAAGACACCGCACTCCCTATTCTGAGACTAAAGTCCCGGCTCCCTGCTTTCACGGCTGCCCCAGCTGCCACCACGGAGGCCTCGGGAGCCCCTTCCCGGGGCTACGGATGGAAATAGGGCTCTTGGCCTTTATATTCTTGCCTTGTTATCGATGCTTCTCTTTCCTGAGTCCTCCTTCGTCAGTGTTATTCCGGATCACCTCCTGAGCTCTCTCCGTGGAAGCCCTGAGCACCCTTCCCCGCTCTGCACCCCACTTTGGAGCTTCTCCATCACTCAGAGCACAACAGAGGGGCTTCCCTCCGGGCCTGAGGGGGCCGGGCACAGACAGCATACTCAGAGGCCAGTCAAGGCAGAGAGGAGACACTGAGCCCACCCTCAAGGGGATGTCGCTGGGAGAAACCCCCTGAGCCAGAGCCTGTACGCCCCTGTCCCTAGGCCTGGTGGCTCTCTCTGAGCACAGAGCAGCTGGCTCACTGCCCCGGACCCACACCAGGCACTCTGTCAACGGTGCTCCTGGATTTTGTAAAGGGAGGCCAGGTAGGATGGGTTTGTTTGTTTGTTTTTTCAAGCCGAGACAAAACAGGCCAGAAGACTAAACCAAGTTCCTGGTCCCCAGCTGGCCTCTCAGCCACCCGAAGGAAGGCTTACAGGGCTTTCTGCTGGTGGGGCAACTCTGAGGCTCCCTATTTCCAGCAGATTTGGGGCCTCTCCTCTGGGTGATGGGGACAGGAGAGGGAGGAAGGACAGGCACACCCAGGAGGGGAAGCCAGAAAATAAACACGGGCGGGAAGCGTAAGGTTGGCCAAAGGACCACCTGATGACCCCACAGCCGGTCTGCACCTCGGAGAGTCTCGAATCGTGAACCACGATCCAGTGTTTCTCTTAGTCATGGGCTCGGCCGCCCCTTTGTGTCTCATTCGGGACCAGCCCAGGACAAAGAGGAACAAAGCCCCATGCTTCTCCCTGTAATCGTCATTGGGCTCATGGTGACATCAAAACTCCAGACTCGGATGGGACAAACTAGGTCAGAAGCCCCTCGCAGAATCCCCGGCTCCCTCGGCACACGCTGGTCCCCACCCTGTTGAACAGCGGGCAGCCAGCGGGCACTGGACGATGGGAGACCGGCCCTGCCCCCCAAGGGGCCCCCGGGGCCAGCGCAGCCGAGGCCTCCCAGGTGAACCCTCTGGTATCCCAGCTGTCCCAGCTGGCTCCCAGGGGTGGGAACGGCCACCATCCGGTATTACTTAGGCGCCACCTGTTTCCAAAGAAGGACTGGACCCAGCTGTTCTTCCTCGTGACTCGCCCACACCCGTTTCTCTGGAGTTCCCAGTTCCCCTCCACAGGGACATTCTGCAAAAGTCAAATCCCACTTCTTCGTGACTCTCCTCTCTCCCTTGAGGGCGATGGCGTGGGGAGCCTGGGGAGTCTGCACTCTGCCACGGGAACGCACCCACCTCCTTCACTTACTCCAAGTCCCCTCACCTCCGTGGATTTCTCCAAAACAAACCCCACAGACACTGTGGCCCTCCTGAAGGGCGGGCCCAGAGCCAGGGCCCCAGAGCCATTTTTCCACGGGCCCCTCCTTCAGACAACACCAGCCAACTGCCCGTTGGGCTGCTGCTATTTCCACAGAACTGAAGCAGCTGCGGACAGACCGGCAATGCCGACAGGCATGTGGGGCCTAAGCCCAGCAGAGGCGAACGTGAGCCCACGTGCACACAGCTGGAGCCAAACATTCACAGCCTAAGTGGGGGTGAACGGGAAGCATGCAACTGTGAGCACGAGACTCCCACACTCAGACAGGAATGCCTTTACTTCCCTCTGATCCGTCTGAGAAGGCTTTCTGGAGGAGGGGGTAAGATTCCAGAAGGTTCTAGAAAGACAGGCGGTACCACAGCCTGGCATTCTGGGGCTGTCACGGGGAGCTTGATGGGCCTGGAAGGAAAGGCACATTAAGAGCAGTGAGTGTCGAGCAGTTTGTAGAAGGGACTCGGAGAGCAGATAATTCTGGAATCCCAGCTCTTCCAGGCACTACCTCTACATCTTTGGGCAGGTTCCTTCCTATGTTAGAACCTCAGTTTCCTCATTTATAAAAGGGGGATAATTGTTCCTCTCAGAAAAAGTACTCATGTTCATTCAATGACAGTCGGCACAGGACTTGGTACACAGCGTCCACCAATAAGGAGTAGCCATTATGATAGGTTACGATGTCTAAGTTTGGTTGAACAACAGCAGTGCCCTGAGCAGGTGTGGAGAGCGTTACGACGGGTGCTTTGAATCGGAAGCCCAAACAGAAGGGTCCTTAGCTGGTAGCTGGGCAGAGAAAGCCCCAGGCTGAGACTCAGGACTGAGTTACTGTTGTAGCTAAGAGAGCTACAACTTCTAGCCACTTCTTCCCAGGGCCCCCAGAGCTCAGACAGTTCCTCTTTCCAAAGTGAGGTCTCCTTCAAGCCCAGAGAGCCTGGTAATCTCTAAGTAGAGAGATCTGGCACCAGAGAAGAAAGCCAACGAAGGTAATCGGGTGGTGTGGAGCTCCTTGCCAAAGAGCTGAGAACCGGAGAATCTGACAGGAACAGAGTCACAGTTTGAGGAGGAAGAAAATACCCCCAAATACTGTCCAGAGACACAGGAACAGAAGAACGATCAGAAACCAGACAGAAAGCAAAAACAGGTGCAACGGGCAATAAATAAAATTTTTGAGCAGAAACTATACACATATATTCATGGTTAAAAATAACAAAGGCACCAGGAAATAAAAACTCACATTTGCAAAGCACTTCTGCACTCATGCATTATTTCACTTTGTCCTCAGAACACAAGGGCACAGCGGTTAATATCACCCTCTCTTTTTGCAACAAAGCAGTGAAGACTCAAAGAAAGAAACTCCCCACTGTCAACAGCTTATAAGGATAGAACTAACTAAATCTCAAATCCACATTTGCAGCCCCCACATCTCTGCTCCTACCAAGAAGTGTCAGTTGTGACAGGTATCATGGGTCACTATCCTTTTAAATGTTCTTGAATATCAATATGCTCTTTTAATGATAAAGTTGAACGTGTAAAGTCTGTGCATCCTTGTTAGAACCTTTATCTTCTTTTCCACCAAGAGTCTTTTAAAGGAAATACCTTATTTTGGTGCAAGTCTTCTCCTAGTTCAATTTTTTTCGGCTGCCCCAGATGTGTTTTTATCAGAGCAGATGATCAGGTGAAGTCACCGAAGGTGAAGCCCCACAGGTCCTCAGATTAATCATGTTGTGTTTTGCCAACTGTCACCAAGAGACAGACATTTCTATTGTCTGCTCAGTGAAAGGGAAACGTTGTGCGTTTTGAATTTTTTGCCTTTCAAAGGTGAATCATTTCCAAAGTTACAGAATTATCCAGACTTTAAATCCAGTTAACATGAGAAACGTTACGTATCAGAGCGTGCCTCTGCATTATTCCATTTCTCCTATAGGTTACTCAGAGTTGGGAAAGAAAACATTCTGGTTCATTGGCTCTCAAACGATTCTCAGTTTAGAACAAATTAATACATCCCAAACAGCTTCAAAGTCCCTCAGTAACTGTGAGCAACATAAAATCCAGGAAGATATGAATACTTCCCTTGAACCTGTCCCTATTGCCAACATATAGCTCTTCTTAGGGACAATGCGTCGTGACCCAGGTCCAGCCCCGGCTTGGCCACTTCCCAGAAGTGGAACCTTGGCCAGTTACTTTACTTAAATCCTCTCAAATGGGATCCAGTAAAGATAACGCGGGCTCTGCCTGCTCCTTAGACACCAAATGGTACCGTGAGGTGGCGTCTAGAAAACTCTTAAGTGCTCTAAGAACATCAGACGTTATTACTATAAGCTTTAAAACTACACACAAACAGGTCTCCACTCAACATTTCTGATCTCTACTCTGTGCCCTTTTGCAACACATCAGAATTCAAGTCCAACCTTCCAGGAGTTATAGGTTTATATTGTTTTTTTTTCTTCTCAGCCTTAGTTTTCCCCCACTGGGGCGTCCTGATGTCCCTGATAGTTCCTGATAATGCCCCCAATCATGAAAGCTCTGAGGGGGGGGAAGACAAGATTTCCAGAAAATGCCCAAAATCATCCCAGAAAATACCCAGATTCCACTAGCCTTTGGGCTATGACTGCTCTTTGGACCACTTGCTAGAAGGCTGCATTCAAAACTGGAATGACTCCAAGGCACCTGGGTGGTTCAGTCGGCTAAGCGTCCGACGTCAGCTCAGGTCATGATCTTGCAGTTTGTGAGTTCGAGCCCCGTGTCGGGCTCTGTGCTGACAGCTGGGAGCCTGGAGTCCGTTTCAGATTCTGTGTCTCCCTCTCTCTCTGCACCTCCCCCCACCCCAACTCTCTCGAAAGTAAATAAACATTAAAAAAAATCTTTTTAACAATTCACAAAACTGGAGTGACTCCTACATCCCTTTCTTGCGTAAAAACAGAAGACTCAGGCCCGTGACTCTATGGTTAGTGCATGGATCATCTTGCTGAGATGGGTTCCCTTCCACTTAGTGAATCAAAGCCCACTCACTCAGCCCCTAAGATCATGCTTAATGCGTATACATCTGTAAACAATTATTTACTGGGTACTTACCATGTTCCAAGTACTGCTCAGGCCACTAAAACAGAGCAGGAGAAGCTCAACATTGTGCCTGTCCTCACGGACCTTACCCTCTATCCTTGCCCTTCTCACCTTAGGACTTGGCTACTAGAAAAGAATAGCTAATGTCTATTGAACCCTCTTTATGTGCAGCGTTCATTGCCACCCCAACCTTATAAATAGATATTTTTACTCCCATTTTACAAAGGAGGAAGCAATCAAGTCTCAAAATGCCCAAGACGTGCTGGAAATGAGGTTTGAATCCAAATCTGTCTGACCTTCTGAAACTGCTTTTCAGGCGACAGTGTCCCCATTCAATGTCAACTTCAGCCATATAAATACTCGTGGTCATTCGGTCTTCCAGAAAATTCACGAGGCTTGAAATAAGGTCTGTTCCCTCAGAGCATCCTGGAGAGTGTTACCTGACAGCTCTTGGTACAGATAAGTTTCCAACTTTCTCTGTGGTTGGTGCTCTGTTCTAAGCTGGCTCCTCATCTAAACGGCAAAAGAACATCATGTTAGGAATGCAGAGTAGACTACGGTTAAAAACATAAAATAAAATAACAGCCCAGTTTGGAATTCTGCCATGACTTACAAATTTACTATCGGAAACTGTTTCTTCATCTGTAAAAGAGAGAGAAGAATACCCATGCCATGGGTTATAACATCCCTTCTTTGTCCCGTGGAATTACAAGGATTAGAGATAGTGCTCAATAAAAGGGTAGTGTGTGCCGTGATATACAACTTTTCTCTTCATCCCAATTTTTTCAGTCGTCTTGGATATTGGAGCTTTTCAATATATTTACAACGTCCACATCAAGCATTGAAAACTGGCTGCTCTCTAGCTGGATTAAGACGATTGTGTTGGGAATACCCATGTTGCTCTGGTATTTCTTCCTTGCTACCACACTCATAACATGCTGACACCAGGGGTGTGAGGGTCCCCCCCCCCCCCCCCCCCAAGCACTTCTGTGACACCGGCTGGATGTCCCACATGCTCTTGGGACTTTTACGGATGCTTCCTCACATAGTCATGATCAACTATTACCTCCATTTCCAGCCCCTCTCCCCTCTCCAGAGGATGGGGGACAGGGCTAAAAGTTCCAAGCTTCTAATCAGGGCTTGGTCTTTCTGGTGACCAGCGCCCATCCAGGAGCCATCCAGGAGCCCATCCGGAGTTGCCTCATTAGAACAAAAGGTACTCCTATCATCTAGGAAATTCCAAGGGTTTTAGGAGCCCTGGGTTAGGAACCAGGGTCAAAGACTGAAGACTGGAACAAGAGATCTCCTAGCACCCCTATTTACAAGCGTTTCGGTGAGCCCTATGTCAGAAACTCAAGATATAGATTTCTCATTATTTCCCAGCATATTTCATTCACTTTGGATGGTATTATTTTGATCTGAGCTAATTGCCAACATCTAGAAATCCAAGCAAGTCTGGTCTCCCTTCCAAGACTGGCCTATACTTTGTCCATAACGTGCACTCGATAAGTACGCACTGATTGATTGATTGATAGGACTCTTTTGCGTCCCTCTCACACCTAGCACATATCTAAGCAATCAGTTAGTCAGTCAACAAGTCTTTATTGAATCTCTACTATGTGCAAATCAGGAATTACTTAATACCTAAATTGCTTCCACTGATATCCCCATCACAAAAAAAATATTACTGTGGGGGCGCCTGTCTGGCTCAGTCAGTTAAGCAACTGACTTCAGCTCAGGTCACGATCTCACGGTCCGTGAGTTCGAGCCCCGCGTCGGGCTCTGTGCTGACAGCCGGAGCCTGGAGCCTGCTTCGGATTCTGTGCCTCCCTCTCTCTCTGCTCCTCCCCTGCTCGTGCTCTGTCTCTCTCTGCCTCTCAAAAATAAATAAACGTTAAAATTTTTTTTTTTTAATATTACTGTGGAGAGGATCTACCTCATTAGGGCCACACGAGTATGAACCAAGATGATGTGTGCAGGGCATTCTCAGAAAGCCTCTTTTCTGAATCATTCATTTAAGTTTCTGAGTCTGGGGTAACCCACACCGCCACGAGGCATCAGAGACTTGGAGAAGCCGGGAGTCGAGAGACCTGCTTCCTGCATTCGGCCTTCCCTCCCAAGCCTCAGCCCGCACCCTGGGGTCTAAAGGCTGCCCGAGGCACCTTTGGTTTGCTACAGGCTCTGGTACACAAAGACGAAAGCTTCGAGACAAACCACAGGGTTAACCGGCCAGCTGCCCTCGGCCCTGGCTGGAACCACGATGGCCCCACCTGCTCTGAGTTCCAGTTTCGGAGTGAGGAGTGAGGAAGACCAGAGAGCCCTCCTGGGCGGCCACCACCCCCCTCCTCCCAGTACCGGGTGCCCTGGCTTTCCACTCACCCCAGGCGTCCAGAAGATCTAGTTTTCCCAGTCTGCACTGGGGCCAAGGCCAATGTGATGCAATGCTGCCCCAGTCATCAGCCCCAAGTTCAGTTTAATTATCCACATGTGCAGATGACACATTCAGAGGGGCTCACGAGGGGTAATTACCCCGGGTGGGGCGACAGAGCCCAGGTGACTAAGCGAATGCTTTGCTCTAGCTGCAGAGAGCTGGAGAGAAAATTCCCAGGAGCCCCTTCCGGGCCTGGATCCTGTCTGGCCCTCCAGGACACCATTCCCATGAGGTCTCGTACAACACCCCTGTGGCCTCCATGGGACTAGCATCCCCAAGGGGCACAGGACACGGGCACAGACGGTCTGAGCTGCCTGCCTCAATTGCACATTTCCAAAACAGAACGGAGTTCAGTCCAGACGCGCGGGCTCATAGACCATTTCACGGTCTCACCTGATTTGTCTCCCCTGAGGGCCGGCACGTGGTAAGAAGGAGCAAATTCATTCATTCATTATACACACACCGACATATCTGCACACACACCATGTAACCACTTTGTTGAGCTAAGATTCACATACCATACAATTCACCCGCTTGAAGTGCACAGTTTAATGCCATTTGGTACATTCACAGTTATGCCACCGTTACCACAATCAATTTTAGGACATTTTTCTCACCCCCAAAAGAAACACCCGACTCATTAGTGGCACTCTTCATTTCTCCCTAACTTCCCTCCCTCAGCCACAGGCAGCCACTAATCTTTCCGTCTCAATAGATTTGTCTATTCTGGGCATTTCCTTAAATGGAATCACACAATATGTGGTCTTTTGTAACCGGCTTCTCTCACTCATAATAGTTTTCAAAACTCATTCAGGCTGTAGCTTGTATCAATGCGTCATTCCTGGGGCACCTGGCTGGCTCCGTCGGTAGAGCCTGCAACTCTTGAACCTGGGGTTGTGAGTTTGAGCCCCACGTGGGGCATAGCGATTACTGAAAAATAAAATCTTTAGGGACGCCTGGGTGGCTCCGTCAATTAAGCGCCTGACTCTTGATTTCGGCTCAGGTCAGGATTTCACGGCTCATGGGATCGAGCCCTGCATCAGACTCTGCTCTGCCAGACAGAAGCCTGCTTGGGGTTCTCTCCCTCTCCCCTCTGTCTCTGCCCCTCCCCCACTCCCTCCCTCTCCCCTCCCCCTCTCAGTAAATAAACTTTTTAAAACATCTTAAAAAAAAAAAACTTCATTCCTTGTCATCGAGGAATAATACTCCTTTGGAGGATTATACCACACTTAATTGATCTATGTTGCAGTTGGTGGGCACTTAGGCTATTTGGAAATAACCACTTTTTGGCTGTTACGAATAATGCTGCTATGAACATCCGTATATACGTGTTTGTGTGGACACACACTTTCAGTTCTCTTGGGCATATACCCAGGAGTGGAAATGCTGGAGCGTATGATAACTCCATATTTAACCTTTTTTGAAACTTTTCCACAAAAAAATTTTGAAGGCTTCCTCTGTGCCAGGCCCAGGCTGGGTGCTGGGCATTCTTCTTCTTCTTCTTTTTAATGTTTATTTATTTTTGAGAGAGAGAGAGAGAGAGACAGAGCGTGAGCAGGGGAGGCGCAGAGAGACAGGAAGACACAGAATTGGAAGTCGCGGGGCTCGAACTCACGAACCGCGAGATCATGACCTGAGCTGAAGTCAGGCGCTTAACCGACTGAGCCAGCCAGGTGCCCCTGGGTGCTGGGTATTCTGAACATATCTGGTGAAAATATCTGATCAAGTTCTAGTGAACAAAACAGATGTGATTCCCGTCCCCGTGGAGCTCAAATCCTAATAAGGAAGACAGGCAGCAAGCAAGTAAAAGTAAGGAAACAAAATCATCCCACACAGCAATGGAAAGAAAACCAATGAAACAGGACAGAATGAGGGAGCTGCTTTGGATGGAGCAGCTAGGGAAGGCCCCAGATGACGAAAAAGATCCAGCTGGGCAAAATGGAGGCCGTGTTCTAATTAGAAGAGCTCAGTGAGTTTGAGGAACCAGAAAGGGAGCATCATGGTGGCAGTACAATGAGCAAGGACAAGAGCGGTCCTGGGGCCCCAGGGATAACAGGCAGGGAACTGAATTTCATTCTACGTGCAGTGAAGAGCCATTGTGTCCTTTTAAGTAAGTCGGGGTGGGGGGAGTAGTGGCATGATCTGATTCTTTTTAAATTTATTTTTATTTTTTGAAGTAAACTCTACACCCAACATGCGGCTTGAACTCACAACTCCGAGATCAAGAATCTCAAGCTCTACTGACTGAGCCAGCCAGGTGCCCCACTTAAAAAAAAAAAAATCAGATTTAGGGGCACCTAGGTGGCTCAGACGTTTAAGCATCTGACTCTTAGTTTCAGCTCAGGTCATGATCTTGCGGCTTCGTAGGTTCAAGCCCTGCATCGGGCTCTGCTCTCACAGTGCAGAGCCTTCTTGGGATCCTCTCTCTCTCTCTCTCTCTCTCTCTCTCTCTCTCTCTCTGCCCTTCCCCCACTTGCACCGTCTCTGCCTCTCTCAAAACAAATAAATAAACTTTAAAAAAAGAAAGAATAAACACCTATTTTAAAACCCCGATTTAGTGGATTATAATTTATTTATAATAAACTTCACTTTTCTAGAGTATAAAGTTTGATGAGCTTTGATACATATTGTAGTTGTGTAGCTGCTATTGCAATCAAAATAGACAGTATTTCCATCTCCCCGCAAGTTTCTCTAATGCTTTTTTCAATCAATCCTCTGTCCACATCCGTGCCCCTGGCAACCACAGATTCATTGTTTTGTGCTTCTCCCGAATGTCATATAAATGTAACCCTAAATATGCACTACTTAGCTGTGGCTTCTTTCACTTGGCATGATGTTTCTGAGATTATTCCATGTCGGCATATGGCAAGAGTTTATTCCTTTTTTATTGCTAGTGGTATTCCGTTATATGGATATACCACGATTTGTCCCTCTACCAGTTGACTGACATTTGGATTGTTTTTAGGGGTTCTTAGGAATAAAGCATCTCTGACTATTCACGAACATCATTGTATGGACGTGTTTTCATTTCTCTTGAGTAAGTATCGAGGAGTAGAATCGCGGGGTCACATGGGAAGTTTATGTTTAAATTTACAACACACGCCCAGCTGTTTTCCCAAGGGATGTTGCCACTTTGCATTCCCACCAGGAATGCATGAGAATTCCGGTTTTTCTGCATCCTTCTCGACACTTGGTGTTGTCAACCTTCTTTTAATAGTGGCTGTGCAGTAGTATTTCAATGTGGTTTCAATTTGCATTTCTCTCTAACATCTAATGATGTTGGGCATATTCTCATGCGCTGAATGGCATTTCCATGTGTTCTCTGGTGAAGTGTGTGTTTGAATCTTTTTGTTCCCCACTCTTATTTTTATCGAGTTCTTCATTTCCTCATTATTGAGCTGTAAGAGTTCTCTATATAGTCTGAAGACATTTTTCACACTCTGGATATATGTGTTCAAGTATTTCCTCCAATCTGTGGCTTATTTTTTAATTTCCTTAACAGTGTCTTTTAAAGAGCAGTTTTATTTTTATGAGATCCAATATATCAATTGCTCCTCTATGGTTTGTGTTTTGCATTACTTACCAAAAGTCTTTGCCTGACCCAAGAGATTTTTCTCCTATTGTCCTCTAGAATTTTTATATTTTTAACTTTTACATTTAGATCTATGACCCATTCCAGGTTAATGTTTGTGTATGGTGTGAGGTAAGGGTCAAGGTCCTTTTTTTTTTTTCATGGTGGATATCCAATTGTTCCTTTGTTGAAAAGATTATCTTTACCCCTTGAATTACCTTAGCAGCTTTGCTAAAAACTCGATTAACCATCTGGACGTAGAGATCTCTTTCAGCTTCTCTGGTGAAAAGTGAGAGAGGCTGGGGAAGGGAATGGCCAAGACAGAGGCAAGACAGAGGAAGGGATACCATTGATTGAATCCAGGCCTAGTGGGTATGTCTGGAAGGCATCAATTAGGAGGCCAGGCAATCAGAGGTAGAAAGACCAAGAGAGTAGTAAAGGACAGAAAGAGGGAGAGAGAAGAGAAAGGTGCCCTTCTGTCATTGATAGGAACAATGATAGCAACACAGGCCAGAGCTTAGAGCTTGGGGATAATTAATAAATGGGTCCTGGTATAAGCAACTCACCATGGATGAGAATCAGAGCACAGAAAAGACTTTAGATTATCTACAGCAAAGGTTCTCAATCTTGGTCTCATAGCAGCATCACTGATATGTAAGCCTCACCCAACAAATCTCTGGAAGTGGAGCCTGGGCATTGCTAATTTCAGAGTGCTTCCTTGGTAAATTTTTAAGTCTTTTTATTTTATTTTAATTTATTTTTGAGAGAGAGAGAGAGAGAGAGAGAGAGAAGGAGAGAGAGAGAATCCCGAGCAGACTCCACACTGTCAGCACGGAGCCTGATGCGGGCCTCAAACTCACTAACCGTGAGATCTGAGCCGAAATCGGACGCTTACCCGACTGAGCCACCCAGGCACCTCTGGTAATTTTTAACTGAGATCCCCCATTCTAGTCCAACTTCGTCTTACAGAGGAGGAAGTTGAGAAGCAGAATTGCGCAGAGGCTAGGACAGGAATTCCTGGGACTCAGGGGGTTCCCCGGATGCAGGATTTTCAGTTCTAAAGCCAGAAGAGTCCCAGCACAGGGGACTTTCGGTGCCAAAACCAGGAAAGTCCTGGGTAACCCGGGCTGAGTTGGCCATTCTACCTAAAATGTTCAGCTCCCTATTTTCAGTAGCTCTTTCCACTTAAGATGATAGAATTGGTAATCAGTGAATCCTGGGCAACCAACTGGGCATCTTGCTATTTGATCAAACACATCATGTGGTAGAGCTTTTGTCTCTAGCTGTGCCTCGGGACACGACATCTCCCCAACTCAAATCCAAGCAGTCAGTCAATTAGCCTCCGAGGGGCCGGAAGTCGGTGTGGAAGCAGGTGGTCTCAGCGGAGGTCCCACCTAGCTTCTCCCAGACTTGTTTCCATGCCGGCTTCCTGCCTCAGTGGGGCGCCAGAGGGGCTGAATTCTCCTAAGACAAGCTTTCACATCACCACGGACCTCTGCTCTGAAGCACTTAACACAATAGTAAGCTCACTTTTGTGTGATGACCTGACTGATGTCTGTTAAGATTTTAAGCTTAGGGAGGACGGGGCCGTGTCTGTTTCAGCTCACTATCGCATCTCACCACTTAGCGCAGTATCTGGCACGCAGTAGGGGCTCAACAAACGGGCGAATGCACGCACGCGTGCACGAATGAATAATGAATATCCTTACCTATCACCATGCCCAAGGAAAAACACTGACTTGTACCTGTACACCACCAGGAGGTTTCAAACCAGGAGGAGCTACGTGTTAAGTCCTTGCCCAGTGGGGCCCACATTGTTAGGATAAACGAATCCATATTCATCCGAACCATAGAGATACAGGAATGATAATGAGGGTGGTGATGGCCTCGTGGAGAGGCCTCTCTTTGCTACCTGCTTCCTGAGACACGATCGCTTCTGCTCAATCCATATTCGGCCCAGGCACCTCCCTGACTCAGTGACCTCTGACATCTTTATTAATAGCTGTGACATTCAGGGCTTGCCAGGCAGGGCCTCTGCCACATTCCTAGTGCCTCAGTGCAGATGGCACACGGGTTTATCAGCAATAGCCGATCTTGAACGTGCCCGTGTTCTAGTCACGGTACTGGAAGCTGGGGAGGCAGTGGCTGGGGGGGAGGGGGGGCTGTTGAAATAACAGCGATGCAAGAGGGGTAATTCCTGGCCTAGCATGTTTTACCACTCTGCTGGTTGGAGAGATAAGATACGTACTTAGAAAAAGCTTATCAGACAGTGGGGTGGTTTGTAAGAAATGCCAGAGACGTGGGTACAGCCTAGCTCCGCCCAGACATGTTTCCATGCCGGCTTCCTGCCTCTGTGGGGTGCTGGAGGGGCCGGATTCTCCCGAAACAAGCGGTACCCAATTCCGGAGGAGGGAGAATATAAGATAGGACTATGGGCTGGGCTGGCGTATTCTCCACTGCGACCCCCAGCGCCCCCGTTTTCCATGCTCAGACACCCATCCCTGGCCCTCACTCCCATCCCCCACTACACTGGGCAACTCAAAGGAACAGGACAGGGGTGTCTTTGAGGAAATGCTTGCAAGGTCCCTCTGGACCAGACGCAATGTCTTGGGCCTCACGGACACTTGTTAGAACGTTGATGAATGTAGAATGAGCGAATGAGTCAAGAAGACTACCCCAACGGCACCCACCGCCTCAGCTGTAATGAGATCATACAGTCTCCCTGGGTGTCGGCCCACTGAACTAGGGAAGAACACCCAATGGATGACGTCATCGTGGTGAGTCATTTCCTGGGAAGTAGCCTGGAGGGTGACCTCCCCCTTTGCTCGCTGAGCCTTCCAGCACTTGGCTTAGGGCGCCACCTGGTGACACCCCGAGGTAAAGCGCTCCTGCTCACTCTGCCTCCTTCCCCAGGCTGGCCAGCCTCTGAACCTCCCAGGCTGAGAATCACCAGAAACCAGGACCCCAAGGTCCCAGTTCTGCAAAACAGCAGAATCAACCATCTGCCACCTCTCCCTCCTGTATACCAGCTATGTGGCCTTGGCCCTGAACATTTTTCTTTTTAATGTTTATTCACTTTTGAGAGAGAGAGCGAGAGCAAGTGGGAGAGGGGCAGAGCGCGCGAAGAGAGACCCAGAATCGGAAGCAGGCTCCAGGCTCCGAGCTGTCAGCACAGAGCCCGACGCGGGGCTCGAACCCACAGACCGTGAGATCATGGCCCTAGCCGAAGTCGGACGCTTAACCGACTGAGCCACCCAGGCGCCCCCCTGCACATCTTCTTAAGGGAAAAATGACACCTGTAGCCAGCTTCTTAGATGTCCCTAAAGCATCCAACTGTCTGGGGTTCCCCTATGCTTCCTAGGCCAGGTATCGGGGGGCGGGTGGGGGGATCCAGGGACACTCACCACACCTCCAGGGATTCTGGAGGAGGACTTAGGTTTCCCAGTATTACCTCCAGATCTGCACTCTTTCTTCTGCTGGCGTCGCAGCTCCTGCTCACTGCTCTGGGTTTTACGTGTTGCTCCCTTTCTGTACCAGTGCCACCTACCAAAGGCTGTGCATGTAGCACACTTTATAGAAGGTTTAGAGACAGCAAGGGGGGAATCAAGCAGGAAGTTACACTGGCAAATAAGTCAACACGGAGCCAGCAAGGGAGGGCAAAGGTCAACATGATGTCATACGCAGACCTAACTCTGTCACGGGAAGATGGGCGCCGGGACAGCTCAGGTCAGATCTGGACAAGAGGGCCGCGTGGACAGGACGCCCTGTCCCCATGATGTTTACATTGTAGCAGAAGCAGATGGGCAATAAACACCTGGCTTCTGTGGCTGTAAATGTCAGAAAGAAGATAAAGCCATAGGAAGCGGCTGGCGGGAGAGGGGAGACACTGTACAAAATGATGTCAGGGATGGCTTCTCCAAGAAGGCGAGCCAAGGCCCTAAGAGTGAGAAGAAGACAGAGAGAGACAGGGAGGAGAGTGGACGGTGAGGAAGAGCGGGGAGAGGACTCAGAGAAACGGTCGGGAAGAGACCCCAAACGCAAGGTAACCAAGGTAACTCTAAAGGACGGGAATATCAACGTACAAGCTCAGCTGGGTGTGCAACGAGGGGAACAGCGTGACCCCTCATTCTCAGCAAGTCGATCACACGAATGTTTTTTTGGCGAGGGGGGGGTTTTCCTTTTTCCTTTTGTTTCTCTCCTGGTTTTGCTAGAAATCAAGGGAAGAACTGAGGTGGTCACCCATGGAGCAGAACAGAAAAGACACGTCCGAAAAGAAGCTGAGAGCTGAAGGCAGGCGATGGGGGGGAGGGGGGGGGAGAGGGGGCGGGGAGCTCACCGCACCCCCGGCCCCCTCCCCGGCAGGCCCTCTGGAGCAGGGCTTCGGACCCTAGCCCACCTTAGCCAGGTCCCGGGGAACAAGGAGGCGCAGCTGATCCTTAGGATGTAATTCCCACGTTTAACGTGCATTTTACAAGCACTTCGCTTCCCACGTTGCATTTCATCTTTGCACCGAGGCACCGCTGTTAGTTCCGCGTGACAGATGAGGAAGCCAAAGCTAACAGAGGCTGCGTAACCTGCCAAAGCTCACGTAACCACTAAGCGGGAGAAGGCAGATTGGATTCAGGTCTGACTCTAACCCTGTGCCCCGAACTACGCTCTATGTATGACATACATGAAGGAGTTTAAAAAGGGATGTTCCGGGGCACCTGAGTGGCCCAGTTGGTTGAGGATCTGACTCTTTAAAAAAAAAAAAATTTTTTTAAACATGTATTCATTTTTTGAGAGACAGAGACAGAGCACAAGCAGGGGAGGGGCAGACACAGGATCCGAGGCAGGCTCCAGGCTCTGAGCGGTCAGCACAGAGCCCGACGCGGGGCTTGAACTCATGAAACTCAAGATTGTGACCGGAGCTGAAGTCAGATGCTTAACCAACCGAGCCACCCAGGCGCCCCAAGGATCTGACTCTTGATTTCAGCTCAGGTCATGATCTGGCGGTTTGTGAGATCGAGCCCCGCCTCAGGCTCCACGCTATCAGCTTCTCTCTCTCTCTCTCTCTCTCTCTCTCTCTCTGCCTCTCAAAAATAAATAAATAAACTTTTTTTTTGTCACATGAATGTTCCTCCTGCCACTCGCCCCGACATCCAGATACGTCCTAACACGTCCAGGCACAAGAAACTCCTCACTCCTTGGAATCCACCAAAGCAGTTGGTCTGGTGAAATGTGAACGAAACCCAACAGAGCTGCGGTTCTCACCCAGGGCGTATGCGGCAATGTCTGGAGACATTTTCGGTTGTCACAACTGGCGGTGGTGAGGTTCCACTACCCTCTAGTGGGTAGAGACCGGGGTGCCGCTCCACATCCTACGGTGCCCAGGACAGGCTCCCCAACAAATAATTGTCCAGACCAAAATATCACGAGTGCCGAGGTTGAGAAACTCTTGTACAGGACGTGTCGTCGAGCAAAGGAGCTAACTGGCCAGCATGACATTATCTTGATGGTTCAGCCTCCGTCGGGGGTCAGTTTCTCAGCTTGTGGAACCTAGAAATAAGCTTTTGTGAATTCTCTGAGATGATGAGGTCCTAAAGAAATGATTGGCATCAGCACCACCCGTCTAGGGCTGCTGTGGTGGCACCCAGGGACAGACACTTGAAGCAGCCCTTCTAGAAATATCCAGACCTGGAGACAGTCCGAGTCACAGGGGTAAAACCAAAGGGAAAGAGCCCAGGAAGGAAGCCAAATACCACCAGCCGAGACCACTGAATTCTCCGAAGCTGCGCTCATTAACTTGTCACAGAGAAACCCGGGGGTCGCCCAGTCTAGAATTTTCTCATTGGCATAGAGATGAGTTCTCTCCCCACAAGCAAACCCTCAAAAAACTAACTGCTCGTTCAGTTGAAGGGAATCCTCACAGGAGAATGAACTTAATAGGCTCTTCTGCCTTTAAAAGTACCTTCCTCGGGGTGCCTGGGTGGCTCAGTCGGTTGAGCATCTGACTTTGGCTCAGGTCATGAGCTCACAGTTCATGAGTTCAAGCCCCGCATCGGGCTCTCTGCTGTCTGTGCAGAGCCCGCTTCGAGTTCTCCGTGCCCCCCCTCTCGGCCTTTCCCCAACTTGTGCGCTCTCTCTCTCTCCCAAAAACAAATGGACATTTTTTGTTTCTTGCTTTTGTAAAGTGCCTTCCTCATCCCAGGACTGATCAAGCCAGACCCTTCTAGAAAGATTCTAGTACTGAATATAGGCTCCCTGCTTCACAGTCCCGGGGAGACCTGAATTCCACACTGCCAACGCCCTCCTCACTGACACGTTCCTCCTGCCATTGGCACATCGACCTTCCTGCAGCCTGAAGCCAACAGGCCTCCTTATTTGCCCTGAGACGTGCTGGTTTTCTGGTTTAGCCCTCGGAAGCCCCTCTCCTTTGCTTTGCTCACCAGCTGTAGTTCATGGGCGTGCCACTGGGCTCTGGCCCTGTGCCCAGTCACATGTCCCTTCTGAGACTATACTAGTTCCTGGAGTGTGCACGTTGACGTTGCCCCTGAGTCTAGGGTTAGTGACAAGGCAGGTCTCACAGCACAAACTCTCACGCTGGGCAAAGCCGAGGTGGAGTCCCGGCCATACGCCGTCTGCGTAACCCTGGGCAGCAGATTTAAACTTCACCGGGCCTCGGTTCCCTCGTGGGTAATCAAGGCGGCCAAGAACAGTCCTGGGGGGTGGTGACGATCCTATGAGGTAGTTCATATCAAGCACCTAGCACAGGGCCTGGCGGATGGCGAATAAATGTTAGCTACCGCATGGCCGCCACTCGGAAGGGGGCCCAGCGGGGGTAGCTGGCCCCTGACATCACGCTGCCCACACGGTATGTGCCCAGCACGTGTTTCTGACTCGGGGAATCGGCACGGAACCCCTTGTCCACGACTCGTTTCACGCACACATGCTTGTCTAACCAGTGTAGATTTGAGACAGGAGGGCAGAAGGGAAAGCAGGGTGGCCAGGGGGAGCCTGAGGGTCCTGGTGTTCACCCAGCCTCTGCCGTCTCCCAGCTGCGCGACCCCAGCAGGCTACCTAACCTGCGGGCTTCTTCCTCTGACAAGTGAGGAAACAGAGGCAGTCGATCCTAGTATCTTTTATTGAACCCAAGGTATCCCAAAGCTTATCATTTCAATGGATCATCAATTTTAAAAATGAAGGGGATAGTTTATATTCTTTCTTTAAATTTTCGTTTCAGTGTATTTGAGAAAGAGAGAGAGAGGGGGGAGAGCGCGTGGGCACACGTGAGGAAGAGGGGCAGACAGGGAGAGAATCCCAAGTGCGGTCCATGTTATTAGGGCAGAGCCAGACACAGGGCTCGAACCCACGCACCGTAAGATCATGACATGAGCCGAAATCCAGAGTCGGACGCTTGACCGACCGAGTCACCCAGGCGCCCGGACAGTCTTTTCTTTCCGTGCCGTCTTGGAAGTCCAGCGTGTATTTTCAGTGCAGACTGGCGAGATTGCAGGCGCGCAGCAGGCACGCTGGGGAAGCTGCTGCCACCCCAGACAGTGTAGCCCTAGGCTGCTGTAAAAATTAAATGAGTCCACGGAGATAAATCGGTTGGTCCCAAGTAAGTACACGAAGGTTGGTGTTATGAATTTACTTGAAATGGGTAACACAGGGGTGGCACTTGAATAACTGTGTCCGAGTACCTTTTTAATATTCTTTTTCACATTATATGGGCACACACGTGGGCATCGCATGCGGTGTGGTGCAGAAGCCAGCGCACAGCCCCTAAGTCCAACTGCCCGGGTTGGATCCTGCCTCTGCCACTTACCAGCTGTGCAGCCTCGGGCAAATGACTTAACATCTCTGTGCCTCAGCTTGCTCCTCTGTGAGGGGGGTTGGAATAGGACTCCCAGGGGGCACCTGGGTGGCTCAGCGGGTTAAGCGTCCGACTCCGGCTCGGGTCGTGATCTCGCCGTCCGTGAGTTCAAGTCCCGCGTCCGGCTCTGTGCTGACCGCTCGGAGCCTGCTTCGGATTCTGTGTCTCCCCCTCTCTCTGCCCCTCCCCCGCTTGCACTCTCGCTCACTCCCCCAAATAAACATTAAAAAAAATTTTTTTTTTTTAAAGAATAGTACTCCCATCACAGGGTGATTGTGAGGATGGGGTGAGGTAAATAAAGCGCTTACGACGCTGTCTGTCACACGACATAACAGTAGGTGTGATGGCTCTGCGTCTGATAAAGAAAACCCGAGGAGACAGAGAAGTTGGAGGAAAAATTCAGCGAGTCTCTTCCACCCAAACAACCACAGTTGACATTTTTCTCCAGCTGTTTCTCTATAAAACACGGGGCCCCACCCGGTTCCTCTCTTGGGAAGTTATAAAGTGCCGTACTCCCCTCTGGATCCTCCTTTTCTGCCCTTTAAATCTCTGACCCCAGAAGCCACGCAAAGAGCAAAGGACACTCCCACAAACACGAAGGAAAAAGGAAAGAAACAGACTTAATGCTTCAAGGCAACGCTTCTCTGGTCTGTGGTCTGGCGGCAGAGTCTTCTGGATAATTGGCATGGCAGCTTGCTTCCACCGAATGTCAGCTGAGATGGTACTTTGGGTTGGGTCCTATCACAGCACAGCAGCTCCGTGCGTCAGAGATGACACAGCCACATGTGACGGGCCCAGGGCCCTCTCACCACGCTAGACAGTCCCGGTGCACCTCGGTGACCCAAACACAAACGCAGAACGTGTGTCCCTGATTACAACCCCTCCCGCTGGGCCTACGGCTCCCACCATGGGCTCCCGCTTGTAAGGCAGAGGTTCTCACACGCGAGGCTGTGCTCCTGAGAATCGCCTGGTAAAGCTGCTACGATGCAGATTTGACCGGGTTGACTCTCTGAAAGTGTGATTTAGTAGCTCTGGGATACCCAGGAATCTGCATTTTTATACCTGCTGCAGGGAGGGTCCTGATGCAGCCAGCCCACTCGGAGAAATCCCATAACGGAAGGACGATAATTCTCTTTGTAGTCCCCGGGCATCTACAGACACAAAGACGGAGCCACATACCGTGATAGTGACAGCCACAGGGAGAGAGCCCTGTCCCCCTCCCTGAGTGCATCACCCACAGTCCCCTCCTCTGAGGCTCAACGTCTGCCTTCAACCCCAGCACAGACGGCACCGTTCACGGTTTTTAAAATGGTGTGACTAACACAACCCAATGGTAATGAAAAGAAAGTATCACATCTGGAGTCAAATCTTGACTTTGCAACTTATTAGCCGTGAGACTTCAGGCAAAATGTCAAATGTTCCCTCTTTGAGTCTCAGTTTTCTCATCTACAAAACGGACACAGCAACGCCATTGTCTCTCAGGATGGCTATGCCTTTAACTTAGATGATGTATGTGAACAAACTTAGAGCAGTACCTCCTGCATAGCACATGCCCATTTGTATATTCGACAACTATTTTTGAGGTGCCGATATGTGCCAAGCGCTGTGCTAGCTTTGGAGGTGCAAAGATGACTTGGAGGAGATGCCCTTCTGCAAGGTGTCTTCCAAGTTCTGGAGGAGGCAGGCATTGGCTCCACCACGAGCTAGAAGAAAAACCAAAGAGGTTGGCGGAGCGCGGGGGGCACTTCCCACAAATACGAATATCCTTCTTTTCCTCCAGGTAATTTGCTACGAATCCAGAAGTTGGGGAGTGGTCCACTGAGACCCAGTTGTCCCCTCTCCGGGGTTGGCCACGGAAGGGACATGGGCACGACCCTCAGTCAGCCGTCCCAAGTAAAACTAGTCTACGGCAAAACTCAAATCGGCCAAGTGAGCCAGGGGATGAGAGCCTAGTCAGGACGCAAAACTCTTGCCTTAAGGCACATCAAAGACCTTTAGAATGTTTTTGCACTTAGTAATCCCAGTTCTTGAAATTTCCTCTAAGGAAATGATCTTAAAAAGAGGAGAAACTTACACGTGAAAATGATACATCAAAAGCGATTTTTTTAAAAATGACATGCCCTTTAACCCAGTAATTTCACTTCTGGAAATCTATCCTAAGAAAATAAGCAGAGAACCACGCAAAGGTTATGTTGTATAAGGACGTTCATTACAGTGTTTTAAGCAAGAAAATTCTTTAGTCTAACATCAAACAAGAGAGAAACTGGCAAGGTAGACTCTGGTGTTTTCAGAAATAATATTCAAACATTGAACAACCAGTCAATGAGGGCTCTGAAGGGTGTGCCGTACTTGGGGTTAACCTCTCAGCTGCCAGATTATGAAAAGGCTCAGGAGGGATGTCCCAGGCAGCCTGGAGTCGAAGACAGATGGAGTATGGTACAGATAGTTACCTCTTATTTACAGAGCTCAAAATTCAAATAGGACTCAGAGGAGAAATACGCAGTCATGAAAAATGATCAAGACATACGTATATACGTTTGTTGAGATTCACCCAATTATACACTTAAGACCTGTGGATTTTACTGTATGCGATTATGTCACAATTTTTTAAATTATTGTGGTATGGCTTAGTGGCTAAAAGCCTGTATTCTGAACTCAAATAGAAATGCCAGCACCACTAATTCCCAGGCAAGTTATTTACCCTTTCTAAGCCTTGACTTCCTGCCCGTAAAGCAAAGATGATGATAGTTTTCACATCAGAGTCTTGTTGTGAAATTAAGAAGGATAATTAATGAAAAAACATTAACACAATGCTCAACATTTAGTGTTAGCTATTAATGTTAGCTACCATTTGATAATATGGAAAAACATATATACTATATATCACATCACATATGATATACATATGGATCATAGACACATGTAATCACATACAGATGTATCTTATGTATCTCATATATACATGTATGTATACATAGATGCATATACATGCAACCAAAGATATATATATATATATATATATATATATATACATACACACACACACATCATATGTATACAAATATACATGGATGAATTTTAAAGGCCAAATACAGGGGCACCTGGCCGGCTCAGTGGGTTAAGTGTCCAACTCTTGATGGACGAGATGTCGGCTCAGGTCATGATCTCGCTGTTCAAGACATCAAGCCCTGTGTTGGGCTCTGAACTTGGCATGGAGACTGCTTGGGATTCTCTCTCTCAAAATAAATAAATAAACTAAAAAAAAAAAAAAGCCAAATACAGATTATGCTTATGGTACAAATAAAACCATATGTATTTTTTTTTAATGTTTAACCTATGCCTCAAACAGAGGCAGGGATGGAGTGACCCCACAAAGACGGCAATATAAGCTTTCCTGACTTCTCTCCCCCTCACGAGAAGAACAACTAATAACTATCCATGGGCAAGACATCACTGAGAGAATCCTAGAACACAGAAATGAGGCTGAGGCCCCTCTGCAGCACAGAGACTGAGACAGAAGGCACTGGAAGGGTAAGGGAAGCCGCTATGCTCTGACCTCACCTCCAATTCCCACAGGCCAGTGAGAGTTCCTCTCTGAGCCTATGGTTCCCCCAGAGTGAGAAGAGAGCCCAGGATGGACGCCCAGCCCCTCCCCCAGCATTGTGGGTCACTTTGTGGGGGTCACAGGGAAGATCACAGGGGATCACGGGGGAATCTGCAGAGTGTGACCACTGGGAATCAGATTGCAATGGAGAAGAGGGAGGAGTTTGCAGCAACCAGCACGTGGATTTGGGCAGAATGAGTTCCTACTAGTAACACCCAAGTAGTAGTCCCAACCACGAGCTTTGCTGCAGAGTCTGACCAGGAAACTCGGCAGGGGATAAGTCCGCCTGATTTGGAACCTCCAAAGAGCCTTGTTGGCCTTGGAGCCTAGTCTGCCCCTGCACATGGGCAGGAGAGCTAACTCAAAGTTCTGCCCACTGCTGAACACAGCCTGCAACCCTGCTGGGCAGGAAACCCATTCAGAGTTCCTGGGAATCTCCGTAGTCTGCCCTGTGGCCCCGATTACAGTGGCACTTGAATGGAGAACTGGCCAGTGGCTCTTTCCATCTGCAGAGCAAAACCAGTGACCCCATCTGGCCAGAGAACTCAGCGCACAGTCTTGCCTGATTTGGATTCCCAAAAAAGCCACGCAGGTCTTGGGTCCCTTCTGCCACGTGGCCAGGACAGGGTAGCTCACTTGTAGCCCCACCTACCGAGTAAGGTACCCAGTACCACCCGGCTAGGAAGCTAGAGAACCCCAGACAACCACAGAACCCATCCTACAGCCTCCCATGGGCAGGGACCCAGACCAGTAATCCTACCCATCTGTTCTCAGCCCGGAGCATCACACCCCCCACCATTGGAATTTGATGCTTTTCGGATTACAGGTTTGGGGGAGGAAGATCACAGAGGTTAAGTGCTATTCTCATCATCTGACATCAGGGGCAGGTGTGACCTCTGCTGATATTGACCTTGATCACCTGGCTGAGATAGTGTTTGTCAGGTTTCTCCTCTGAAGAGCTACTCTCCCCACCCCCCACCCCCACCCCATCCATACTGTCCCTTTTGGAAGGAAGTCGGTATGTGCAGCCCACACTTGGGGAGTGGGGAGTAGATGCTCACCCCTCAAGTGAGGCTGAAGTGTCTGCCTCAATGATTTTGAATTCTTCTACACAGGAGATACATCTCTTCTCCCGGTTGGGATTGCTCACATTTTATGCAGAGTCTGTCGTTGCTATCAGCCAGAGCACCATTCCAACCTGAACTGGATCTTCCCAATTCTAACATTTGTTGGACACTTACTACGTATGGTGCACTAACCTGGACATATTTTGTGTATCTTATTTCGCTTCATCCCTACAGTAACCTCGTGCAGTGAATACTATCAGATCCATTTCATGGCCAGAGAAACTGAGACTCAGAGAGTTCCTCTACTCGAGAACCCCCTCGTATTCTTCTGCGTGCTTTTCACGCCACACCGTAAAAATGGAGTGCATTCTCCAGGCACTCTTGGCTCATCCAGGTCCTGTTCTGCTGGGTGAGCCCTGTTCCGAATCTTCTCATTCACACGTTTCCCAGCCTTTCTCTGAGGTTCCCTGTCCTCTCTCCCCTGCTGGACCTGGTTGTGTAGTCAGTGGGTGCTCATGTCGGCTTGCCCCAGAGCCCACCCCAGAATCAAGTCCCACACGATTCCCCCCTGGTTGCCTGAGTGCTTGATCACAGATGGCAAGATCCTGACCACGACAGCAGCCCCAGGGACCGAGGGGGTCACCGCTGCTCACAGAGCAAGATCCCCCCCTGCCAAAGGACAAAAAGAACACCTCACACCCAAGAAGACCTGAGAGCGTCAGAAGCCTGTTTCACACTCTGAACAAAATCCCCCACCCAGATGTTAAAAGGCGAGAGAGCAAGGAGGGAGTTGAAGACATAAAAGCCACTATGGTTGGAAAAGAAACCAGACAAGATAATTTCTGGGCAGTTAAGCCACCTGCCCCCACAACGGCCCCTGGAGGAGGGTATCACTGAATAAAAGACCCGGCCAGTTCTGGAGAGTTCGATCCCTCAATGCTCAAGGTTTTATTCCTCCTCACCCTGACCCCTAGGTCTCATATTGGGCACCACAATGGGGGTAAAGACAGGATTCGGGGGCAGAATCGTATCCAATTTGGACAAAAGCCTTCAAAGGATGACAAGGTAGGGATTTATATTCTCACTTGACCGTAGAAATGGAGGCTTAGAGATGTAAAGTCATTTGCCAAACAGTACAGCCAGTTGGCAGGTTGTGCGACCCCCGCCTTGGGCTTTTCGCACAAGTGATTTGATGGAAGAGACCTGGGCCACTGCCATCACAAAAGCAGAAAAAAAGAAAGGAAGAAAAAAGAAACAAACAAACAAGCACGTAGAGGCAGCTGGCAACGGTGGCTGGTAAAGGGGCAGGTGAGAATTGTTGGTTACAACAGTGCTCCGCAAAGTTGGGGGTCATTCAGGAAGAATAGAATGGCTAGTGTCGTCAGACAAGGTTCTCTGTAGACACTGTTGGGTGCTCTGCAGGAGGGAGGAGACGGCAGAAACAAGGCCAGATGGGTCCACACTCCAAGAACACGCGTCTCTTCTAACTGCCATCGCCTGGAGCTCCGTGCCTGGTGTGGGGTCCGGTGTAAGAACCCCTTGGTGTCACGTGCCTTGAGAATCCATTTGGATCAAGCACTCCGGACAGCAGGACTGGAGCCGGAGCCCCGGGAGAGGAAACTAGAAACCTTAGGGTTCTGCTTCTAGGCAGACAGAGCTCCGAGGCTTGCCAGCTCTGGGCCTACCGCCTAAGCACAGAGTGGAGCCACATTAAATGTTTCTTGACTTGAGTTAGGTGCTCCTGAAAGGGACGGAGGCACAGAGGGGTGTCATTCTCCCAAGACCACACAAGCCTGTAAGTGGCGGAAGTGAGATTCAACCCAGGTCAACAGACTACTCAGCACATAAGCCCCAGTGTGCCTGCCCCTCCACCCTCCACTATCTTGCCTCGAGGGCCAGAATAATGTCATTTTTCTCATCCTATTCCCCGTAACTTCTGACACGATGTCTGCCACACGGTAGGCTTGACCAAAGCTCAGAGGTCTGCCCAACACTCACTCAGGGGGTTTCCTTGCTAAACCACATGCCATATTGGGCAGGAAATGGAAAGATGGGGTGTGAAGGCAGAGCAGTGAGGCAGGGCCCCTGGATACCGAGTAGTGGCCATGGGCTAGGATTGGGGTAAAGTGTGGGGAGGTGACATATAATACTGACTGCCACACAGCCCCTGAAACCCATATCCCTCTTCCCATGGGCTCCACCCCAAGCCCCAGCACATCCCCCCAGTGCTGGTGGCACCCAACTCTGCCATGTCTCTTCTGCTAGAACACTCTTCCCTCCCCTGTTTATCAGTTACCCCAACTTGGCCCTCAGATTCCCAACTCAAGCAGCACCTCCTCATGGAAGCTTTCTTGGGTCTTTCTCACCAAGTCAAGGGTCAATCACAGACCCTCCTAGCACTTACCACAGTGGCAAGCTTCCATCTCATTTGGGTGATTATTGGATTAACATCCATGTCCCCTTCTAACCCACAAACTCCAGAAGGGCTCCCCTCTGCTTCTCATACATTCCTTGCATCCTGCAGGGTATGGTATTGCGTGAATGCTCAATAATCATATGTTGAATACAGGAATGACTGAATTAACATAGAAACTAATCACCCTCTGTGATTAGGATGGAAAATGGCTCCCCAGAAGGCAGCCAGGTCCTAACCCCCAGAACCTGTAAATGTCACCTTCTATGGAAACAGGGTCTTTGCAGCTGTGATTAAATAAATGCTCTTGATCCAAGATGTGGTGTGTATATATATATATATATGTATATATATGTATATATATATATATATACACACATACATACAATGGAGCATTTCTCAGCAATCAAAAAGAATGAAATCTTGCCATATGCAACCACGTGGATGGAACTAGAGGGTATTATGCAAAGTGAAATTAATCAGAGAAAGATAAATATCATATGACTTCACTCATATGAAGACCTTAAGACACAAAACAGATGAACATAAGGGAAGGGAAACAAAAATAATATAAAAACAGGAAAGGGGACAAAACAGAAGAGACTCATAAATATGGAGAACAAACTGAGGGTTGCTGGAGGGGTTGTGGGAGGGGGATGGGCTAAATGGGGAAGGGCATTAAGGAATCTACTCCTGAAATCACAGTTGCACTGTATGCTAGCTAACTTGGATGTAAATTAAAAAATATAAAAATAAATAAACAAATAAATAAAGGCTCTTGAGGCAAGGAGATTATCCTGGATTATCAGGGAGGGACCTAAATGCCATCACATTTAAGTTCTTAAGAAATTTTTGTGATGGGGCATCTGAGTGGCTCAGTCAGTTGAGTGTCTGACTTCGGCTCAGGTCACGATCTCGCGGTCTGTGAGTTCGAGCCCCACATCGTGCTCTGTGCTAACAGCTCAGAGCCTGGAGCCTGCTTCAGATCCTGTGTCTCCCTCTCTCTCTGCCCCTCCCCCGCTCATGCTCTGTCTCTCTCTCTGTCAAAAATAAATCAACATTAAAAAAAAAAAGAAATTTTTATGATAGGAAGGATTCTCCCCTAGAGCCCCAGGAGGGAGGAAGGCCCTGCCCAGCACCTTGATCTCAACCTGGGGAAGCTGATTTCGGACTCCTGGCCTCCAGAACCGTCAGAGAACACATTTCGGTTGTTGTCAGCCACCACATGCGGGCTAATGTGTTACAGCGGCCCCCAGAAACTGATACACCTCCCAAGCTTGACCTGCCTCTTCACTGTGACCCCCCGGCCCTCCTCCACTAGCCCCCTCCATGAGCAGACACTTCAGATTGGGGGGAGGGAGATGAAAACAGAAAGGGGGTAATCAAGAAGAAGGAGAGGAGAGGGTAGCACAAAAGGCTGGAGTGTGAGTGGGTAGGGGGAGTGGATTTGACTCAGATGCTGGAGCCAGGGCCACAACTGGTGAAGAGGAGCCCCGTGTTCATGCCTCCCCTCCCCTTCCCCAATGAATATTCTCAAGCGGAAGTGGGAGAGGCTGAAAGTTCTCAAGTCCTTCCTCGGCCTCATGCCCCCCACCCCGCCCCCTGGCCACGACCCCCATAGAAGAGCCAACCTACAGCCGGGCGAGCCTCACTCCCTGGCCTCCAGCCCCACACTGGCCTTGCCCAAACACTGCCATGTACACCCCCACCCCAGGGTCTTTGCACTTGTTGTCCCTCTGCCTGAAATGCTCTTCATCCGCATATCCACGCGTCTCATTCCCCACCTGCTTTAGGTCCTTGTTCAAATGTCACCTACCGGATGAGGCCTTCCCTGATCACCCTATTTAAACTGCGATCCCTCACCCCATTCCCTCTACCCCTTCCTTATTTAATTGTTCCCTGTAGCACCTACCACCGTCTGACATACTACATATGTATCTAACTTATTAGTTATTTACAAGTCTCCTCCTCCGCCTCCCCCGGCATGAATACTCTATGCGGCAGGAGTTCAGGCTACTTTGCCTAAAAGTAGGCCTGGTACATGGTAGGTGGTCAAGAACTATTTGCCGAATGAATAAACATTCTCAGAGGGCCTTTCTCTGGGGCAAATGGAGAGGTGCAGATGGGAACAGGTGGCAGGGAGCAGGATAAGAAAGCCTTTGCTTTGGAAGCCGTCCGCCCAGCCACCTCTTCCATAGATCTCAGTGCCAAACACAGACCCCATCGGAGCCTTTCTTTGTTTTTAATGTCTATTTATTTTTGAGAGAGAGAGGGAGGGAGAAAGAGAGTGAGCGAGGGCAGGGGAGAGGCAGAGAGAGACAGGGAGACACAGAATCTGAAACAGGTTCCAGGCTCCCAGCTGTCAGCACAGAGCCCCACGCAGGGCTCAAACCCAGGAACCATGAGATCATGACCTGAGCCAAAGTTGGGACACTTCACCGACTGAGCCACCCAGGCAACTCCCCACCCCTCGCCACAAATCGGAGCCTTTCTTAACATTCCTAGTCATTGTCATACCCAGGGGGCCCAAGAGGCACCGCAGAGTCATTACAGACCCCACCCTGGCTGCTCCCGGTTCCAGGTCTCTCACAGGGACGGAAGTGTGGAGCCACAGGGGCCCCGGACTCCTGCCAGCAGGCTCCAACCTGGCTCCTTGCCTGGCAGCCCCCAGCTGGGCCCGTAGCTGGAATCGTCCCATCTGCTGCTTTTTGTCTGTGGCTGGCAGGAGTAGGGGGGGAAAGGAGGAGGAACATGGTGGAGCAGTGACACAGACCCGGGCTGTACCATTGGCTGCATAACCTTGGGAAAACCATATAACCTGAGACTCGGTTTCCCCCCGTGTCAAAGGGGAAAGACTGCATCGTCTAGGATCAGGGGAAGTAATGGCAGCACACTAGCTTAGCATAGTAATGAGTGCCAGGTTTCCTTACCTCCTCTCTCTCCAGCTAAACAGCTTCCAAGGCAAACACCATACCTTTTCCATTTTTGTACCCCAGTGCTTAGCACAGTGGCCGACACAAAGCAAGTACTCAATGGATGTTAGCAGATTTGAGCTACTGACCCCCGAGGGAGAAGGGCCGTGAGGAAGGTGTGGCAATTATGGATTTGTCATCAAGTGGGATATCAGAAGAGCTGAGTTACGGACTGAGGCCTTAATATGCGGTGACCACAGTTGGACTGGGGAAGGAAAATTAAATGGACAAGGGGAAAGAATAAAGTCCTGAGCTCAAGAGCACAGTGTGACAGAAAGAGGCTACTGGACTGAGAGCCAGAAGTATCTCATTATGTGGTTGAACATAACTGGTCCTGGGACCAGTGGGTGCACAAACACCCAGGACTTACGTGGAAACCCTTCTGATAATTTATAAAGCAAGTAGTGACCGCTGATGAGAATTTCATGAACCTCAGAGCATTTGTTTCCTCCAGCCTTCTAAAACTGGAATTTCTACAAATTTGTACCATGAAGCATGAGGCACCTATGTGGAATTCATACCGTGCATCAAAGTTACAATAAAAATGGTATATATTTCTGAACATCTATCACTCAATCAAAGGATTTTTGTGTGTTAGAAATTTATTTACCAAACCAAAGCTTTAAGAAATGTAAAAACAAGCGTGCCATACCCAAGAATGCTAAAAAAGCTGCAGAAGAAATGCTAATTTTCCTCTCACAGGTCCTGAGAATTTTCCACGTGGGGTTATTCGGTGTCCTGGGAGCAGGGCTGGGGGCAGGAGGGAAGGGCAGGATAGTGCAGGCAGGAAGGATGTTGGCTACTGGACATCAGAGAGGCCAGCAGGATCCCTCTGCATTAGTCACCCACAGTTGGCTTATGAAAAAGAGCTTGCAAGAAGGTGCAAAGAGCATTAACTCACTCGTTCTTATGTCCCAAAAGGTCAGATGGCCACAAAATGAATCTGAGGGTGAGGTGTGAATCTGCCATTGTCTAAATGAGCTCTTCTTCTCTGACTTTCATTTTCTTATAAATTATAAGAACTTCCCTAGGATCGTAGCTTCCCTCTTCCGTGACCCCCTCCCACACACCCATCTGCCGGACATGTGGGCACACTCACCACTCAGTATCCCCGGCCGGCCTCTAGTTACCATTTCTTGTACTCGTTGTCAATTCTGTGAAAGAGGAAAGACTGTGTTTCTAATATGACCTGGGACAGAAGCTGTGGGCAGATGAATTGACCTCCATACAAGGATTTCAGGATTCCATGGGGACATCGGAATCTCAAGATATGAGGGACTGGGAGGAGACGGTTTGGGGTTGTGAGCTGATCAAGGTATGCTTGGACTGGCAGTGAACAAAAAGGAGACTTGATCAGATAGATGGATAGATAGATAGATAGATAGATAGATAGATAGATGGATGGATGGATGATAGATAGGAGACCTGATCCAATAGATAGATAGGTAGGTAGGTAGATAGGTAGGTAGGTAGGTAGGTAGATTAGATAGATTAGATTAGATAGATAGATAGATAGATAGATGATAGATAGGAGACCTGATCCGATAGGTAGGTAGGTAGGTAGGTAGGTAGGTAGATAGATTAGATAGATAGATAGATGACCTAGTCCAATAGATAGATAGATAGATAGATGATAGATAGGAGACCTGATCTGATAGAGAGAGAAATAGGAGACCTGATCCAATAGATAGATAGATAGATAGATAGATAGATAGATAGATAGATAGATAATAGATAGGAGACCTGATGTGATAGAGAGAGAGAGAGAGAGAGAGAGAGAGAG
>NC_064808.1:96042600-96099882 GCF_023721935.1 Panthera uncia | reverse complement strand
ATAGATAGATAGATAGATAGATAGATAGATAAATAGATAGATGACCTGATCCAACAGAGAGATAGATAGATAGATAGATAGATAGATAGATAGATAAAAAGAATACCAATATCCTACATGTGTATTACACCTTGGATTTGACGAAACGCTATCTATCTAAGCTGGTCCTTCTGATAATATATCGGAGTTATTTATTACAGGTTTAAATGCCCTGAAGGTCATACACCTGATAAGGACAGTGTTTGACTCATTTTTGTACCCCACGGTGCCTAGTGGAGGGCACCTAAAAATGTTTGCTTACATTATTCCTGTCAGCATCTCAATGAAGAGGTATCGTCCTCATTCTACAGCTAAGAAATCCGAGACCTGAGACCCAGTCACAGATGACAGCTAACAACTGGATCTTTGAACCCCTGTCTTAGGTCTTCCCATCAAGCAATTGCTGCCAGCAGAGATGCAGTGGGACACAAACCTTTAAATACTTGAAATTACAAACCGAGGGTTGCTGGAAGGGAGGTGGGCAAGGGGGTGGGCTAAATGGGTGACGGGTATTAAGGAGGGCACTGGTTGGGATGAGCACCGGGTGTTGAATGGAAATGATGAATCACTTGATTCTCCACCTGAAACTATTACACTGTATGTTAACTAACTGTTATATAAATAAAACCTTGGAGAAAAAACTAAAATACTTGAAACTAAATACCGTAATGCAAGGAGATACAGGCAGTTTCTATACCACAAAGTAGTCATTAAGATTGTCTTTAGGTGGGAGCCTCCCTCTGTCCTGGGTGAACCTCGTCAATGTAAGGTAAGTGCACGTCCCTCATTTTGGGCAAAGCCCTGGACATCGGCCGTGGGTCCAAGGCGGGTGTCTCCGGTGAAGTGTTCTAGGTATTTCTGGGCAATGTCAACTGAGTATCTCCTTCGCAGAACCATGGCCCTGCAAAGTTAGAGAAATGGTTCTCCCCAAGTCTGAGTCTGGGCTGTCCTGTCCAATACCTGTAAAATCATTGTTCTTTCTCCCAGTATTATTTACAGAGGACCGGGAGCCCAGACAAGGGCAGGAGAAGCAGGCAGATCTGGTCTTCACCCCGACCCCACCCCCACCCCCACCCCCACCCAAGGAGGAATGACTGTGGCAAGGCCCTGGACTGGGCCTGACATGCCACCACCACCTGAGGCCACACAGCTACTGTCCCACCTGTACTGTTATTTAAGACTAAGGCAGATGTAAAGAAATATGCAAGGGGCATCTGGATGGCTCAGTCGGTTAAGTGTCCGACTTCAGCTCAGGTCGTGATCTCTCGGTTTGTGAGTTCGAGCCCTGTGTCGGGCTCTGTGCTGACAGCTCGGAGCCTGGAGCCTGCTTCAGAGTCTGTCTCCCTAGCTCTCTGCCCCTCTCCCACTCGCGTTCTGTCTCTGTCTCTCAAAAATGAATAAATGTTTAAAACAAATTTTTTTTAAAAGAAGAATGCTATGGGCACTACGTCCACGCATGAAGTAGAAGCCTCAGCCCAGAGGCCACCACTGTGAGGCACTAAGAGCTGAGCTGTGAGGTCCCCCGATGGCTCTGGGCATGTGAGGCTTCCCTGGAGAACTCCACAAGTGATCCAGGAGTGAGAATCCAAGAGCAGGTAGACTTCCTACATTCGTGGGATGGGGGCTCAGGCTGCTGTTAATTTCAGAATTAAAGGGAAATGACACCCCTAACAACTGGAGAAATCAAGGTCCTCTGGGCCACGGAACGAATACCCAGCTGCCTCTTGAAGTGACATGGGGTATTTTTGTCAATGTTCTGTTCTTAACCTGCTGCACCCCAAGTTCACAAAGCAATGACAGTGGACTAGGACCTCTCCCTCCCTGATAAGAGGATTGCCTTAAAAGTCACTTGCAGGGGAGAGGTCCCAAGTACAATCAAAGGCCCCAGTCCCTAGAATGGAGTGGGACTCAGCACCATATACAGCCTGGAGGAAAATCAAGTGCATGCAGACACAGAGAAAGGACTGGCTCCCTCTGGCCAGTATGAGGCCTTTCTGCTGAATATTTCTAACCACCACACCCCCTGTCATCTGGGGAACCTCTGACAATTGTCAGCACGCTTTGCATCCGGCCTTACAACAGGCCAGGAAGGGTTACAATGATTCCAGTCTTGTCAGTGGCTAACAGAGGTGAAAGCACTGGCCCAAAGATACACGGCCGGCAATGGCCGAGCCGGGGCTAGAACTGGGTCTCCAGTTTCCAAGACCCACAGTCTTCTCCCAGGAGAAGACTGAACCTTGGGCACTGACCAAGCACAATGTCCCGGCGTGAGGTTGCAGGCGTGAGAAAGCTCTTTGCTCCAACTCTGCTGATTCAAGGGAATTAGCAGGAGAGGTTCCTCAACTGGTAAATCAGTATTTCTTCCTCTTGGGGCGCCTGGGTGGCTCAATCAGGTAAGCGTCCGACTTTTGATTTCGGCTCAGGTCACGATCTCATGGATCATGAGCTCAGGCCCCACATTGGGCTCTGTGACGACAGCAAGGAGCCCGCCTGGGATGTTCTCACTCTCTCTCTGCCCCTCCCCCTTCTCAAAAATAAATACATAAACTTAAATGTATATACATACACATATACACGTGTACGCATATATATACACACATATATATCTTCCCCTTTCCTCTAGGCTGATGGGCAAGACACTCTGCTGTAGCCTTCCTAGTGTCCCACAAGCTTAGCTGCTGTGGAATGTCAGGGAAAGAGACTTGAACCTCAATCTGAAGACCAGGGTTTTGATTCTGCCATTAACTAGCAAATCCCTCAGCTGGTCCCCTCCGTGCTCTGAGTTTCCTCTTCTGTCTAAAGTGCAAATCCGCATGTCCTTCGCCTGCCCCAAACCTTTCAGGGATGCCTATCACCTACCCAGCTGATATTCAAACAACTCCCCATTCAAGTCTGAGTCACCATCTAAACCCATTCAGAGAAGGGGGTTCTGTCCCTTCTGAGCCCAGCCAGGAGGGAATTAGGCAGACAGGGAGGGGACACACGGACATCAGTCAGGTTCTGTAGACAAGAGCCAGAAGGCTTCTCCTAGAGCCGGGGCTGGCTTTCGGTGGCCCCTTCACCTCACCTCTACGGCTGTCCTCAACCCAATGACTACCAAGTGTCCTCAGGCAGACTTCTTCCCTCTGTCTGCTTCTCAGGGTCTGTTCCCTCTAGGGCACTCTCTGTTATGTGTGGCTCTGACACAGCAATCACAAGGCCTGGAACTTCCCTAGTCACTAGTCAGGGACAGAAACTGCAAGTCCTGCCTATAACCACAACTGAACATGGGCTTCCTACCCTCCCAGATGTCCACCCGCCCGCCCAGGGATGCCCGCTGAGAAGCGTCATCCCGAAGACCAAGATGAAGTAAAGCGAAAATGAGACAATGGAACCATCCAGAGCTCAAAATTTGCCCTAAAACTTTCCCAGTGTGGCCATGGGGACAAGATGCCTACCCAGCTCCACCCACAGCTTTTCTGGGGCTTCACCACACTCCCTCCACCCACAACCCTCAGCCCTGAGCTGTTCCTCCTCTCCCCCCCGCCCTCTCTCTCTCTCTCTCTCTCAATTCACCACACATTTGCCTTCCCCAACAGCTCTTCCAAGATAGGAAAGGGCATTGTTTACACAGTGTTGGAAGCGTGAGTTCTGGAGAGACCTGGGCTGTAGCCTGCCACTCACCGGCTGAGTGATACAGACAAGCGACTTAGTCTCGGACCTCACCACTCCTCTAAAACACCGGTAACAAAGCCAGTCTCGTAGAGTGGCAGTCAGGATTCAACGAGACAACGTCTGCGCATGAACCAGGATAGCCAACGCCAGATGGTGTAACAAAAATCCCCAAATCTCAGTAACTAGATACGACAAGAATTCACTCCTCGCTCCGGTCACAGGCTCACACAGTCTGGGCGTCTTTACCGAATCGGTCTCCTCTGAGATGTGATTCAGGGACCCAGGTTCCCTCCACCCCCTTGGAATCCTCCACCGGACCCCCTCCAGCGAGCTGACAGAATAACAAAGGGAAAGTTACAGGCCAGGCCAGGAAGTGGCACCCATCAATTCAACTTTACATTGGTTAAAACCCAGTCACATATTCCACCTAACTGCAAGGGAAGCAGGAAATCTAGTTGCTACGAATAGCAGAACCTTAGAGCAGAACACCAAGAATACGTAACTGCATACAAACCAAAACAAACACATGAATTTCTTTAAAAAAAAAAAAGGTATGGTGGGGGCGCCTGGGTGGCTCAGTCGGTTAAGCGTCTGACTTCAGCTTAGGTCACGACCTCTCAGCTCATGAGTTCGAGCCCCACGTCGGGCTCTGTGCTGACAGCCCAGAGCCTAGAGCCCGCTTCGGATTCTGTATCTCTCTCTCTCTCCCCCTCAAAAATAAACAAACATTGAAAAAAGAAAAGGTATGGTAATCACATGTCTGACCTAATTCCTGTTCTGAGTGCTAGGAGGCAGCAGGACACATGGGGATAGCCTATATTCGAATGCAGGCTCTGCCTGAGCAACACATTAATCTATGTCAGCCATGGTGACTCTCATCTTAAAACAGGAAAGCTGACTTACGCATTTTACAAGGTTCTTCAAAAGCGCCATGTTCCCTCATCTCTAAGTGGACACTGCCCTCTGTCCGGAACATCCTCCATATCTGCTCTTCAACCCAGCTAGCTACCTCCTACAAATCCCTCAAGTATCAGCTTGGATGTCACCTCCTCCAGGAAGCGTTCCCTATCCTCTACTCCAAGTTATGGTTGGGTGCCCGTTTCCTGTGTAACCACTTTGGCCTATGCTTCCTTCCCAGAACACTTCCCATGGCATATTAAAATCTCTGTTTACTTTCCGTCTCTAGCTAAATTGTAAGGTTCTTGGGGGGAAGGGACCTTGTTCTGATCACTGTTTTCTCCTCAACCTTAATACAGGATCTGGCCCAAACTGAGTGTACAGAAAAAAATTGTCATGTGAATGAATTAAGAATCCTGACCCTCCCTCACAATGGCAATGGGGTAAGACTTTTAAACTCTTATAACTGAAAAAAAAAAAAAAAAAGTAAAGACAAGCTCAACAAGAAACTGTCGTGTACTCCTCCTTCAAAAGGTCAGTGGGAACTGAAAAGTCATTTCAGAAGGCAGCCACACCCCTTGGGTCATGCCTGGATACTTTTGGCCACTTAATCTTCCAGTTGGGCAACAGAGAGTGCAGAAAACATTCTCGCACATTACAAACCCTGGAACTCTTTCTCCCAGCTGATCTGAGGGTGTGGCAACAAGAGCTGTCCGCTTAGGGTGGCTCTCTGACTGACACCGTGTCCTGCCTCCCTATACCACTCTCCACTATCCACATAGCTGGGGCATCCCTGACCTTCACTAATCATCATCAAAAAGTGAGGTCTTACTAGCCCTACAGTAGACCCTCAGCCCAGAAGAGGACTCCCTCCCCCAGACACCCACATGCTCTTAAGCAGGTGTCACCACACAACCAAAGTGAAGTGGACAAGTTTGTCTCCCATGCTCCCACATCTTCAGTGCACCTGGAGTGAAGTCTCGTTTGAGTCAAGTGATACCGAAGCATGAGTAACGGACAATATGCTACCAGTCCCCCAGGAGTTTTATAGGAAGGCAGGGAGGGAGGGAGGGAGGGAGGAAGGAAGAGAGAGAGAGAAAAAAAAGAAAGAAGTAGAGAAGAGAAGAGAAAAGAGAAAAGAAAAGAAAAGAGAAGAAAAGAAAAGAAAAGAAAGGCTCTAAATGTGAGATTTCAGGCAAGAGACGGAAGCCAAAAGCCGCTGAAGGAGGCCTCGGACACCCCTCCCAAACTATTAAGTCGGGTAGAGGACCGCCTACTTTACCGCTGGCTTGGCTTATAACCCTACACCCAGGCACTAGGGCCACATCGAGAGTCACACACGTGTCCTAACAATGTTGCCTGAGCGCCTGGGGCACTCTCCTCCCTTCCCCAGCTCCCCAGCGAGCGCCTGGCCTTGGCCACAGCTCCAATCCCAACCCTGTTTGTCCATCCCGCAAAATCAGCTCTGACACCCTCACCCCACCTTCCGCACCCCCGCCCAGACTGCCCGGGCTGGCTTTAACGCGATCGCACTGGGCGGCCTTGGAAACCGGGAGCGGAGGGCTGGGAAGCGGGGAAGGGACGCCAGAACCGCGTCCCCTCCCCGGGACAGCCCTGTGCCCGCCCACTCCCCCACCCCCGCATCCTCCCCACCCGAGTGGGCGGGGAGCGCAGAGCTGCGGGCTCGGGGCTGAGGGCAGCGGCCCGCGCGAGCATCCGGAGGCGCGGCCTCGGGGGGAGGGGGGCGGGGCGTCTCGGGGCCCCGCCCCTCTGACGCAGCCTGGCGGAGTGCGGGCGGGGCAGCCCGCCTGCCCGAGCGCTCAGAGGCAGAGCCGCGGAGTCGCGGCTGGACGCGCGCAGCCCGGCTCCGGCCCCCGGAGGATGCGGCGCGCCCAGGATGCTGCCGCGCCTGGTAGTGCCGCTGGCGGTGCTCCTCAGCCTGCGCCTCTGCTCCGGCGCGCACGGTAAGGATCGCAGCCCGGCCCTCCCCTGCCCGCTCCGCGCTCGCCCGGCTGGGCTGTGTGCGTGTCCACACGCGACCCCCGCCTTTCGTCGCCCCTACATTAAAGTTGTGCGCTCCACGGGGAACCCCGTCTGGCTGTCCCTCCGGGGAGAGGGGAGTCCATTGTCCAACACCCCCCCACCCCCGGAAGCTCCCTCATTCCGGCAAGCCTGAGTCTTAGGCTCCCCGTTGTGGAAGGGTAAGAGCATTAAATTGATGGGGGGTAAGGGGGTGGATAGAGAAGTCAGTTAACACCCCCGCGCCCGGCTTATTGTCCATCCACTTCCAGGCCGATCAGAAATTTAGCCTTGGCCTTTTTTGTTGTTGTTCTCGGCCAGCTAAGACTGCTTCCCCCCCTGGGGAATGACTTTGATTTCCCCATCTGACTCCACCTTCCCTTAGAGGTCCACTTAACCTGTTTCTTCCCCGTGCCATGCCCTGGCTCATCCCAGCTCTTTCCCCTCACTATCACCTGTGGCTCCATCTGATCATCCCCTGCTTCTTCTTTAGCCCCTAACGTGCTCCCACTGCCACCTGCCTCCCCCTACCTCCTCCCACCCCTTAGCTCAGTCTTCTAACCCAGCCAGCTGTCCCGGAAAGTTTCTGCAGGGGAGCCGAGACGAGCCTGGAGAGAGAATGAAAGGGCAGCGAGGTGGCGGCAGGGAGAGCAGGGACTGAAACCGCGTCTACACCAAAATACAAAGTAAAACATGCAGTCAGCCGTTCACATGATCGAGAGCTGAGTCGGGGACACGCAGCCCAAACACCACAGAGACCCGCTGCATTTTTCACTTTCCATCCAATGTTCTGAAATCGAAACACAGCCTTGAGGATCAAAGACATTGTAAGAAAGAAAGAAAGAAAGAAAGAAAGAAAGAAAGAAAGAAAGAAAGAAAGAAAGAAAGAAAGGGACAGGGGAAATATACTCTGTGCGAATGACAACTCTAGAAGAAGTATTACTACAGATGGTGAGAAACTAGAGAACAAAGGAAGCCTGGGAGAGTGGCTGGCAGACTGAGAGACATTAAGGGATCAAGGAGGAGAGAAGAGGGATTGACTGGGTATTGGCCTTGACCTACCTCATTGCACTTGAGTGGCAAGACTCTCAGCATAGGTGTATTTATTACATTCTTACAAACGAGAGGTCTGGTGAAGTTAAGTAATTTGCCCAAGTCACCCTGGCAAGTTCATTTGAGGCCTCCTGAAGTTGGAGTTTCCCCCTGGTGAATGGGAGGAGCAAAGGGCGGAAGATGGGAGTTCGGCTGTGGCATTGAGTATCTCGCCGTGGAGCCAAGGGTGCTGGCTCTGGGTGGAAATGCCGTCAGCCCCGTGTAGAACCAAAACTGCTTCGTTCTGTCAGCCAGCCTAAAGCCCTTCTAGAAGCGGGGGAATGGGGCAAGCACTCAGCTTGGGACTGCCCAGGAGAGCTGTGAAGAGAAACAGATGCCAACAAGCAGGACATCTGTGTACCCCCAAGAACTGCAGAGAGGAGGCCTGGGGCTGGAGCCAGACCCATCTGGATTCACCCTGACCCTCACTCACTCCATTGGCCTTGGGCAAGTCACCTAACCTTTCCGTAAAATTGGAGTACTAGATGCCTACCCTGGAGGGCTGCTGGGATAATTAACTGACACAACATAGAAAAAGTACTTAGCAGAGTGCTCAGCTCAAAGGACTCGATAAATGGAGGCTGTAAGATTGATGGCCACCGTCAGCCTCGTTATCCCCGGGAGGCGGTCTCCACCAACTCTGATATCCACACTCTTTGCCCCAGGAACAGAACTTCCCAGCCCTCCATCTGTGTGGTTTGAAGCAGAATTTTTCTCCCATATCCTCCACTGGACTCCCATCCCGAATCAGTCAGAAGGCACCTACTATGAAGTGGAGCTTCTGAGGTATGGAAAGGGGAGATGGAGAAAGGAGAGAGGTGGGTGCGGGAGGGGGTGGAGCCATCCCCTTGCGCTTTCCTGGCACGGGGAGATAAATCGGTCTTGTCATCGAAGTGACTCCAGGAAGGACCCTGGTGCATATCCATCAGTTGACGAGTACTGATTTGAGTCTCGTGCGTTGAGCAGTGCGCTGGGAGCTCTGGGGTGAAAAGGCCAAGGTGTTGCCTTTACCCTCAAGGTTTTTTCCATCTTCCTGGAAAAACAGGAAGCGCATCCATAACATGGTCGGAAAACAAGTAAAAGCCCAAAGGACTGCAAATGTAGTCGGGAGAAAGGAGAAATGAGGCCGTGTGGCAGTGGGTAGCAAGTCTTCCTGGAGGAAGGGGATGTCCGTTAGATGTTCCAATCTAAGAGAAATTGGTATGCGGTTCCAGAACCAAGAGAGAGATTCTTGCAGTTAGATGCCCTGGGCCAGAGAAAATGCCCTGAGGGCTGGACCATCGTTGAGCTCTCTCCCCGGGCCCCTTGCTTTCCTCTTAAAGGAGGTAGGTTTGAGCACAAATTTCCCTACTGATGCTCTGATCCGGATATCTCCCCAGGTATGGAAGAGACTCCTGGGAGTCCACCCCCAGCTGTAACCAGACCCTGGTGCTGTCCTGTGATCTCACTGTTATGACCCTGGACCTGTACCACGACAGTAGCTACAAAGCCAGAGTCCGGGCAATGGCTGGAAACCGGTACTCCAACTGGACCAACACCAACACCCGCTTCTCCCTGGATGAAGGTGCTTTTCGAAACTCCCCTGGACCTGGAATATGGCTTTGGGGGTCCCTTCCTGCCAGAAACTCTAGTCTAGAACTCTACTCTGCTCCCATAGCTTGCCATCCAGCCAGGCTTCCTGGCCGGGCACCGCGTTGCCCAAACAACTAGTCAGGACTTTTGGGAAGATTTAGATGCAAGTAGCCAAGTTGTTCAAGATTTAAAAGGGAACTGGAGTTGTTTATCCTACAGAAGAGAAGTCTCGGGGCGAGTTGGAGCAGCTGAGTCACAAGGGCCAGACCTGTGTACTTACAGAGTTCTGGAAGAGGAAGTGAATCCATAAGCTCTCAGCATGGGGCAGCAAACAGTAGGCCGAATTAGATCTAGTCCTCACCTGCTTCAGCCTGAATTCCCAGGGGTCAGGGTGTGAGGCTTGGGGGCAGGGAGATGCTGATGAAGAGTTGGGGGTCTCTCTTTCTAGAGGTCAAAGGGTAAGCCCCAAACTTGATGGGATTCTTCTATTCTGCAAATTGGAACTGACCATACACTCTATGTGTGTGGTGAGCCCACTCTCCAGAATTCAGAGCCAGGACCAATGGTCTCTGAGGTCACTGGCTCCCAAATGCCGGCCCGCAGGCCAGTGTTCAGCTGGCTGCAGAAATATTACCCGGGCAGCGTGTTTAAAATAAATGTTTCCAGGGCCCAGTTTCAAAACTTGAGATTCACTGTGTCTTGAGTGGGCCTGGGGCATCTATATTTTTAATGTAGCCCCCGGGAAGTCCTGATGTTCTGCTGGGTTGCAAACCAGTGGCCCAGGTTTTAGGGCGGGTAACGCTGGACTCTAGAGGCCAAGCGCGGGTGGGCCACCCAGGCCCTCCCCAGCCCGCCGGCCTCATGATTTTGCCTCCCCGCTCAGTGACTCTGATGGTTAGCGTGAAGCTAGAGGTGGACAACGGCATCATCCTCGGGCGGATCCAGCTCCCCAGGCCCAGGATCGCCCCTACGGGCGACACTTACGAAAGCATCTTCCAACACTTCCGAGAGTACGAGATTAAGCTGCGCAAGGTGCCGGGGAACTCTACGGTATGGACTTCCCCGGGGCCGCAGCCCCTGGGCTCCCTGGGCCTCCCTGTCACCCCGGGCCGGCAGGACCTTTTGTGCACCCGTGGGGGACTTTGCTGGCAGAGTGGAGGGCGGTCATGGGGCGGGGAAGGGAGTCGAGAAGCCCTCGGTTAAGATGCACCTGCCAGGTGGCAGGGAGGACCCTGCCTGCTAGCACCAGGCACCATGCCACACATCTGATAGCTGTTAGTTCCGACACCCTTGCAGGTGGATATTTTACTCCCTTTTGAAAGTGGGGAAATGAGGCTCCGAGAGGCTATGTGATTGCCCATGGACACCCCGTATGTGGGATGTCTGGAATCTGCCAGGAAAGAGGAGGCTCTTTCCACCATTTGATTCCAGCCCCTTCTAGAAAGGTCCTCAGTGTCCCGTAAAATGTTCCACTTCTCTTTTAGTACGAGATAAATCATGTTAATCACAGAGATCTTGGGCTGCATTGATGATAGCGGGTTTGTGATGTTTGAGAAAGGACACTGAAGAAAGGTCGGCCTGGAGCATCTCTGACGGCTCCCCAGCTCTGGGCTCCCGCAGCCCATGAGCCAGGGATATTTTGTTTATGGCTGTGTTGCTTTCGTTTCAGTTCATAAAGCAGAAGATAAACCGTGAAACCTTCAGCCTCTCACCTCCTGGAGAACTGGGAGAATTCTGTGTCAAGGTGAAGCCATCTGTGGCCTCCCGAGTGAACAGGGGGCTGTGGTCCAAGGAAGAGTGCATTGTGCTTACCCGACAGTGTGAGTCTGCGGCCAGGGCTGCTGTCCGGGCGGGGAGGGAGGCAGGAAGGGCCTCACACAACCAGAAAAGCATCGGTTGAGGGCTGCCGATGCCATGGGCGCTCCTCCCCACAGCCCTGTGGGTGAGCTCCTATTGTCCCCATTTTAGAGACGCGGGAACTGAGGCTCTGTGGGTATAAACAACTTTCTAGGACATGGTGGCAAAGCCAGGCCTCTTGCTTCTGCTTCCACTTGAGCACAGCCGTGCTTCCCAAGAACCCACCCCCACCCCAGCCTACCTCCGCCACCTATGGTCTTTCCCGTTTGTTACATTCCTCAGCCGTCCTTCCTTGGAGCTGGGCACAGAGGGCCTTCTAACCCTGCCTCCCCCTCCGAGGAAGCCGAACTGAGCTGCCCCCTGCCACAGCTGCTGAAGCCAGGCTCACCGCAGGTGCTGTGTCCTTCACAGTCATCTTATGTGGGGAAACGGAGGCTCAGAGAGGCTGTGTAATTTGTCCATACCCTCACGGCTAGTGAGTGCTGGAGCTGGGACTTAAGCCCAGGTCTGGCTGCTCCCAAAGCCTCCATTCTCACCCGCTGTACCACCCTGCCCCACCGTTCCACGTGCCGTAGCGTGAATCGAGCGCAAAGCCGGAAGCCGAGTCAGTGTGCCTAGTGAGGGAATCCTTCAGGACAGAGGTTGGAAGGCCAGGCAGGGATTCTCAAGAATCCAGAAACATCTAGCTGTATAGCCTAGAGGAAGCCTGGGGGATCACCTGGGCCCCGCACTCGGTGGCTCCCGGGAGCCACCCCTCCAACGTCCCACAACTGCCGGGCCACAAACACATCTCTCTGGGCCTACAGATTTCACCGTGACCAACCTCATCATCTTCTTCACCTTCGTCCTGCTGCTCTGCGGAGCCCTGGCCTACTGCCTGGCCCTCCAGCTGTACGTGCGACGCCAGAGGAAGCTGCCTACCGTCCTGGTGAGTCTCCAGGAGGGGCCACTATCCCATCCTCCCTAGCCGCACCAGGGCTCCAGGAGAGAGCGGGCTCCCCCCAGACGGTCCGTTCCCTCAGCCTTGACGTTATCAGCAGGCACCTTCCTCAGGGACCACGGGGACAGAGGCAAGGCTTACATGCAGAGCCCGGTGCTGAGAACATTATCTTCTAATAGCCCCGATAAGATCCATACTGAGTAGTCCCAACCCCCAAGGTGTTTTTGTTACTATTTACTATCATCGGCCATGGATCAGCCCCTGTGCATTAGTACCTCTGAAGCAGGTATTATCCTCATTTTATCTTCCCCTATGGGGAGGCATAGAGGGACTGTTCCACGCACAGGGGTCACAGGGCCAGGAAGAGTCAGGCCGAAGCCCAGTCTTTCCCCCCACCTACCGGCTGGTGACGACGAGTGCTCCGGAAGAGGGAGAACTCAGGCCTAGAAGCACCCACCTAGTGCTGCCACCAGAGTGGCAGAGAGCAGAGCGGGTGGTAATGCCGAGGAGGTCATGGCCAGGGTCTCTGACCCTCTTCCAGAGCGTCTCGTGCAACGGCTGCACCTGTGCGAGTAAGCCAGCATCTCCAAACTGTCCCGCCCGTCCCGCCTGGGATTCAGGCTGCTCCAGAGCTTGCGGCCACATCCCCCCAGCCGCCATCACTGCGATAGCCGTGGGCTGTGCTGGGGAGGACCGGCCCCACCAGGGAGCCAGGGGCCCTAGGAAAGGCCACAGCTTGAAGGGTATCCCCCCACTCAGAGGGATCCCAGGATTTCTGGGAAAAATAAGAAGAGAGACACAGGTCCTCTGGAATGATTTTGAGTAAGAACTCCAGGAAGTGGGGAGGCAGGGAGAGAAGCGACTGCCTGCCCTACTTAGAGCCTTGTCCAGGAAGCAGAGGACGGTGTTCCTGTGCCCTGGGTACCTTAGGAGACTAAAAAGTTCTCCCTTGTGTCTAACTGAAGTATGTCACTCATGGCTCCTTCTCTGTACTCTGGGGAGATTCAGTTCTATAAACGTGTATACACTGGCCTGTTTAACACGTACTTGGAGCATATCCGATACGCAGGGCCTGGGGCTGGGATGGGGGAGGTTTAGAGGTGAGTGCCTCATGGCGGCTGCCCTTCGGGCTGGAGAACCGGAAAGCAGAGGGGTGGGGGAGGAGTGGTCCTGGTAACTGCAGCGGGGATTCCTAGCTGGGCATCAGGATGAGCGTCCAGGAAGAGATGAACAAACCGGCAGTGGCCCCTGGTCCCAAGGGGCTTGATCACAGCCTGTTGGGGCAGCGGACGTATATATATTCTTTTCACTCTAATGCGACCCAGTGAAATCGACACAGATCCAAAATGCCAAAGGAGAGGACAAGCAACCTCGGGGGTTTTGCTCCTCTGTGACATCTGGATCACAGAATTGAGCTCTCCTTGAGAATTTTTGCCTCCTGAAGATAAAGGCAACCCAGTTCCCTTCATCAAATGATCACGGCCATTACGAACTCTACCAATAACTTTTGGCACCTTCTAGCACCTTCACACTCACTTGCTTAGTCCCACTCATTAGCTGTTTTGATCTGATCTTTGGACAAATGGGGATTTCAAATCAGGCCAGCAGAGTACAAATCCCAGGTTTGTTCTTTGCTGCTGTGACTTTAGGCATGTCATTTAACCACTCTGAGGTTCCATTTCCTCCTCTAGGAAATGGAGAAACACCACTTCCTTAGAGATGGGAGCATAAAATTCGATTCACCGAACATTCACCGAGTGCCTTCTATGTACCAGGCACGGTTCAAAGCATTCTCCATGCATTAACTGCAACATGACCAGACAGGTACTGTCCTTATTGCCATTTTACAGGCAAGACACGAAAGCACAGAGAGGACAAATAATTGAGCCAAGGTGACATGGCTGGCAAAGGCAGAGCTGGGATTTGGGCCATGGAGTCTGGTTCTAGAAACAGCTGTCCTTCATCGCCAACCTATAGGATAGCAATAGGAACTCAACCAGTAAGAGTTGCACTGGAGTCAAAACTTACAAAGGGAATTAGGGCAGATGTGCAACAGTGAGTCCGTCAGTCAGTCAGCAAACCTTATGAGTGCCCAGTATGTGCCAGCTCAGCTTAAGTGCCAGGAACATTGTGGCAAACAAAACTAGGCAGGTCCTGCCCTCAAGGTGCTTGTATTCTGCTGGGTGTGGGGAGTTTGTATCGTGGGTCTTGGTAGGGGGCGGAAAATAAACTAAAAAATAATTCCAGGAACCAAGTACTAGAAAGAAGTAAACTAGGTTAATGCTGGGGCGCCTGGGTGGCTCAGTCGGTCAAGAGTCTGACTCTTGGTTTCGACTCAGGTCATGATCTCACATTTCATGAGTTCGAACCCTGCATCAGGCTCCACACTGACATCAGGCTCCACACTATCAGTGTGGAGCCTGCTTGGGATTCTCTCTCTCCCTCTCTCTCTCTCTCTCTGCCCCTCCCCCTCTTGCTGTCTCTCAAAATGAATACACTTAAAATTTTTTTAAAAACTAGGTTAATGCAGAGACCGTGTGGAGCACTGCTCTAGCCAGGATGATCGGGAAGGCCTCTCTGGGGAGAGCTGAGCTGAGCTGAGACCTGAGTGTTAAGGACGACACAGCCGTAGAAAGGGCTGAGAGAAGAGTGTTCCGACCACAGGGCATGGCATGTGCAAAGGCCCTGAGAGCACTGAGCTGATGCGTTCCAGGGCAGAAAGAACCCCAGTGTGACCGAGACAGAACAGCAAGGGGGAGAGGGGTTAAGTGACAGTTATTTAAACGTGAGTTACAGACTTACGGGCTATTTGTAGGTGGGTTACTATGTAACACATTCCCTATTTTGGGCCATCATCAAAAAAAGCTTGGCACTCACTTCTAGATGTATCCAAAGGAATCCGGCCTGCTCTCAGGTGTGGAAAGCAGTGCCGAGGGAGCCGAGAACATTCTCCGCTCCCTGCAGGCTCCCATCCCACCTGCCTTTCCACCCGGGCTGTGAGCACACAGGCCTGAACCAAACTGAGAATTGCATTAAGAGGAAAGGTCGGTTCTGAAATGACAACAAAAAGCACAGGGACCCCTCGGTTACAGCGGAGCCTCCCTGGGCTCTCCTCCCGGACCCGGGGCCTCACCTGCAACGCTGGAGTGGGTTGCTGCAGGTGACCCTTGTTTTTCTCACTCTGCCCTCTCCCCTCCAGGTCTTCGGGAAGCCCCATCCGTTCAACTTGGTCCTCCAGCTCCCCTGCCCAGAGCCCCAGGACACCATCCATCCCCTTGACGAGGGGGCCTTCCCCAAAGTGTCCGCGGAGCTGAAGAACTCAGAACTGCACGGCAGCACGGACAGCGGCTTTGGCAGTGCGAAGTCATCCCTGCAGAATGAGGGGTCCCAGTTCCTCCTGCCGGTCCCCCACCCCCAGGCGGCGGGGACTGTGGGAAAGGGGGCGCCCCGGGAGCCGGAGAGCAGCCGCAGCGGTGGCAGCAACAACAGCACAGACAGCGGGATCTGCTTGCAGGAGCCCAGCCCGAGTCCTGGCACCGGACCCCACTGGGAGCAGCGGGTGAGGAAGAGCAGCCAGGGCCAGGACGACAGCGGCCTCGGTCTAGCCCAAAACTCAGAAGGGCAGCCTGGGGATGTGCAGGGGGTCTCAGACTTGGGCCGTGTCAATCCCCCAGGGCCTGAGGTGCCTGGGGAGGAAGACCCAGCCTCAGTGGCATTCCGGGGCTACCTAAAGCAAACCAGATGCACACAGGAGAGAGCAACCACGGCAGGCTGCCTGGAGGAAGAGCCCGCCTCGACAGATGGCCTCGGCCCCAAGTTCAGGACATGCCTGGATGCCGAGGCAGGCTGGCCCCCGCTGGCCCTGGCCAAGGGCTATTTGAAACAGGACCCAGGAACAACTCGCCCTGCATCAGGGACCCCAACCGGACAGTGGAGTCGACCAACTGAGGAGTGGTCACTTCTGGGTTTGACCAGCTCCAGGGACCTAGGAGCATCTGACTGCAACTTGGCCCATGACCTGGCCCCTCTGGACTGTATGGCAGCCCCAGGTGGTCTCCTGGACCGCTTTGACTCAAACCTGGTCACTCTGCCTCTGATCTCCAGCCTGCACTCGAATGAGTGACTCAGGCTAAGGGGCTGCTTTTGATGTCAGCCGTGCCCTTCCTGGACCAGGAGGAGGGGCCGCAGGGGTCAGAAGTGACTCATGAGGCCAGTGTGAGCACTCTTCTGCAAGTTCCGGAGGTCCAGCCCTCGCCAGGCCCAGCAGGGCTGCCTGAGGTGCCCAGGGCAGAAAGAGGCTATCTCGTTATACTATTGCAGGGTATCCAGATGGCACTGGCCGGTTATGCAGACAGGGCCCCAGAGACTCTGGCAGGACCAGGAAGGGCAGGGCGGAGATCTCCCTTCTAGGGGCTCTTCCTATACTGTAAAAGAGTCTTTGCTCGGGGGAATCATAGGGTTTTCTGGAAATGTGGTGAGGCCAGCTATGGTGGTGAGGGCACCAAGCTGAAGTCGGTTCAGACCCAGCCCTCCCTCTCAGGCTAACCATGTGCCAGGGCCTCCAGCAGGATGCAGTGCTGGGAGGGTGGGGGCTTCAGAGCCTCCCTGCAGGGTCATTTCTAGGAGGAAACAGGAGGACCCGGAGATCAGGTGTGGTCTCTAGGATGGTCACACGGAGAATCTTCCAGACTGGCAGTCCTCCCAGGCGGGGAGCTTGTCACAGAAGATCTTCAGATGAATCTGCCCTGGTCAGCCAGTCTACCAACCACCATTATGGAGCCATAAGGGGACGAAGCCCCCATGTCCAAGCCACTCACTACCCCACCCTGTGGCCTCCACCATCTTGCTGACAGCACTGGAGAAGCCGTGGCTATTTGTACCGGTCACTGGTCGAAACTCAGCCCTCCAGGTTGTCTGTGGACTTGGGCACCAGCTCGCCTGCCCCAGAGGGTCCGGGTTGGGACCTGCACTTGCGTTTACTGCTAACACCCAGCTCCAGACCCACAAGACATGTCACTGCTCTCTCAGGGTTCAGCTGTGTGCGCTGGGACCAGCCACAGTTGGAATAAGGACTCAGTCTCCAGGGGGCCCCTCCCCGCTGGACGTTAACCAAGCTGGCCTCGGGGGTGACTCCGGCCCGGTGTGAGCCTGGGCTGGGAAGAAGCAGACCGTAGAACCCACGTCTGCAGAGAACCAGCTTCCTTCTCACGCTGAGGACTAACAGATTTAGCAAAAGTCCACGGTGTCACGCTGAGAGAACCATCAGAGAACCTGGGCCCAGAAAGGGGGCGGCTGTGGGCCCTGCGTCCCCACACTCGGGGTTAAGATTCTGTCTTCAAAGCCAGTTTACAGTCTATGGGCAAGGAAGCTGGGAGGGGTGACAGGCCTGATAGCCGCCCCCGAAGAGTCGCCACTCGGCCCTACATCTTTCTGTGGCATTCCAAGAATAGACAAGCGGCTCAGAGAATCCAGCCAGAACCGCCCCTGCTCCCCCACCACACTCTACCAAGAGGTTCTCAGGTATCTGATGACTCCCTCTGCACACTGAAGCTTGAGGAGTTCCTCAGGGTTCCCTCGGAAGGTTTATTTATTTATCTTGTTCCCTTATTTATTGAAGAGAGAGCACCGTACCATGAAAGAATTCTGGGTATTTCAAGAACCCGGTTCTGACCCCCCTGGTTCCAGTTCTGACCCCACTGTGCGTAGCATTTCCTCATCTGTAAACTGAAGCGCCTCGGATTCCTCATCTGCAAATCTAGAAAACCATGCCTGATGCGTTTCATTCACAGGGACGTGAGTTTCCACCGAGGGGGTGGGTATGAACGGGTCTTAAAAGAAAAGCTCTGTACGTCAGTGGTGTATGTTTTTTTTATTTCAATAAATTGTCAGGACCACAGGAACCTGGTGAAACCCGTCAAATTTCTGATGACACGGTGGCTGGTGGGAGACTCAAGTTGTTGCTCATGGAGGTTGATAAGGAATAAAATGTGTGATGTCGCTTTAGCAGGGACGAAGACTTAGGCTCAAATGGGACACAGGTCTGAGCCCTCGTGCTAACATGACGTAATGGGTATGTAATGTAAGAGATCATGACACTGTATGTAAGTGAAAGAAACATTCCTTTGGAAAGCTGAAAAGGAAACGTAGAAGACAAAGGTTTTTTGTTTTTGTTTGTTTGCTCTTTTTGAGAGAGCATGGGGGTGGGGGCAGGGGCAGAGAGAGGGGTCAGGGGATCCGAAGCGGGCTCTGCACGGATAGCAGAGAGCCCGACGTGGGGGCTCGAACTCAAAAACCACGAGATCATGACCTGAGCTGAAGTCAGACGCTCAACCGACTGAGCCACCCCGGTGCCCCCAAGGCAATGTTTTGAGTGTGGATTCTGACCGCTTGGAAAAGAGAGCAGACCTTCCTGGAGCCCCGCCACCTGACCCCCTCGACCTGGAGGTGTGACCCACGGGTGCTTCTCATAAGTGCGGAAGCCATCTGCATTTGATTCTGAAAGCAACCTTCTCTTTCCACGAAAAGCCACACGTGGGTTTGACTCTCTCCCCAGGCTCAGCCCGGCAGATGGAGCAAACTCAGGGTCAGGGCCAGGGTCTCTGGTGCACTTTGCCCTTTGTCACAGCCTGGATCCTCGAGGAGGTGAATGGGGACACCTCATCTCCTTTCCCCTGGGTTATCTCCAATGACGCTTCTCCCCATTCCACTCTGAGAAAAGCAGCCATTCTGGGGAAGTGCTGATCCTATCGTCTTCAGAGAACTTGACTAATACCATGCCATTTGGGACCTGCTCAGACTTCTGCCCCGGAGGCCTCCCTGTCCTATTCCTAAGAAGTGTGGATTTGGCCACTTACTCCTGGAAACGAATGTTGCAGATGGCTTCAGCCCCAAGGAAAAGGCCCCCGAGGCAGGCTGGGTGGAGAGCGGCAGAGAGGTGAATACACAGACTGAGAGAGTAAAAGGAACCAGCAACCGCGGACAGTTCGGCTGGAAGAGACCAAACCCAGAGCAGCTTGAAGAACGGAGTCCCAGGATGTGGGCTCGCCTGCTTCCCTTGTGACGCATGAGTGGGAGTTTGTGCTGGGTCCCCTCTGCTTTGAAGCCCCTCTCTGCCTGCCCAGCCCGGACAGCCAGGGCTTGTGGGGCAAACAGCGATCTTCCAACAGTTGGTGCCGAGATGCTCACAGGCTTCTCGGCAATTTGGATTCAAGTCCCCAACAGAAGGCCCTCTTTGTTCTTAAACTGAGTAATCTCCCTCAAGGGCTTTTCCAGGCTGAGGAATGTGTGATTCTGCGTTTCTGTGAGCTAACGGAACTTCCTCTTACCCAGGAGACGGGGAAATGGACCCACGTTGACTGAACAGGAAATTCTATTGAACTGTTTTCCCAACTTTCTAAATAGCTATGTCAAAGAATCTGCCTTGTCTTCCCCGAAGATCTCTACCCCTCCTCACCCCACCTGCAAGGCACACACTATCACAGAACACACACACGGTCACGGGGTCGCGAGGGTGGTCATGGCCGCAGAGCCCACACTGACCCGCTGGGTGGAAACTGTAGGAACCCCACGTGGGAACGGCGGAGAGAAGGATGCCATGGGCCATGCCCAACCAGGACAGAGCACTTGTGACTGAGAGAGGGAGTGTTTCGGGCAGCTCGGGCAGATTTTCTGAAGCCCCAGCCTAGAGGACACCAGGTAGTAGGAGGCATGACTCATCCATTTCCTGTAGTGCTTCTGGGTTTCAGGGTTTCTTTTAAAGCAAATCCACAATTTAAAATTAAATGCATTTTTATTAACCATTCACAGCACCTTTCCTCACTAGCCGCTTCATCTTAGGTCCGCATGGCTCCCATAAATATTCGACAAGGGTGGGGGGTACCCGATAAACACTCTTGACAAGGAAGGGTTGGGTCAGTGTTTTAAAAAGATAACCCTGGCCAAAGCACATGGCATGAGTCAGAAGGGACAAGGCAGGATGTACTGAGACCTGGCCAGAAGCACTTATAGTCAGCATTTCATTTCTTCAAGAAGCATTTTTAAGCACCTACTATGTGCCGGATATGGTGCTCAGCCCTGGTCCGCAGTGAACAAAAGAGGTGCAGCTTCATGGAGGAAGCCATCTGGTTACGAAGATGAATATCAAGCTAACAGACTGACAGATACATCATTACAATGAGTGATAGGCGCCCTGAGAGGAACAAAGATGGAAAAAGGGATGGTGGAAGCAAGAGGAGGGGAAGGAAGAGGCAGCTGTCTTCTTTTGCTCAGGCTGCCATAGAAAAATACCACACCCGGGTTGGGGGACGGGCTGAATAACAGACATTTCTCATAGTTCTGGAGGCTGTAAGTTCAAGATCAAGGTGCCAGCCAATTTGGTTCTTGGCGAGGGCTCTCTTCCTGGCTTGTGGATGCCCCCTTCTCCTTTGTCCTCACTAAAGGAAGAGGGAGAAAGAGGGGAGGGGAGGTGGGAGGGGAGGAGAGGGGAAAGAGAGGGGGAGGAGAGGGGGAAGAGAGGGGGAGGAGAGGGAGTAGAGAGCGAGTGCGTGCTCCCATTAAGCGAGCTCTCTGGTCTCTCTTCCTCTTCTCGCAAAGACACTTATCCCACCATGGGGTCCTCCCCCTCATGACCTCATCTAACCCTAAAAGCCTCCCAGAGGCCCCACCTCCTAATACCATCACATTAGGAGTTAGGGCTTCAACACGTGAAATTGGAAGGAACACATTCAGTCCGCCACAGGGTTCAATGACAATCCGATCCAATGACAATACTGAACAGGGACAGCAGGAATGGAGAGCAGGTGACCGATTCAAAAGGCATTCTGCGGAAAGAACTGGCAAGACTCAGTGGCAGGCTGCAGTGAAAGAGGCACTGATCCCAATCAAACATGGACGAGAAAAGCGAAATACGCACATGGGAAGGAGACATGGGGGGGGGGGGGCGGGGGGGGATGAGTTCTGGCGCCCTAGGACAAGTCACCCAAAGAAGAAGTCCTCCGGCAGTTGGCAAGGCAGGCCTGGCAGTCGGTGAGGGCTCAGAGCTAGGGATTCAGATGTGATGGCCTTTGTGCTCATGCTGCCCCCACTGGATGGGAGAGCCCACACCTGGGTGTGGAACTGAGGACACAGATATGGTGATGGCCACACACTCCCCCCCCCAACCCCGCAGCCAACCTGCAGCTGAAACACTCACCTGTTGACCCCCCCGCCTAGAGGAAAAGCAGGCTACCAGCCCTTTGCCCTTAGAGTGACAGGAGCCGTGTGTGTGCTCGGCACCCATCTCGTAGACCCCAGGGGAGCCTCATCAACGCCTCATCGTTGCTTAGACGAAGGTGCAGCTGAGAGTTTTTAGTAAATCAGCGGATCCGTAGAGCTGATAAGCTCTGGAGCGGACGTGGGGGGGGGGGGGGCCCGGAGCACACTGGTACAGGACTGCCAAACGCCTGGGTAGAGGGTGCACCCATACACCTCTACCTACACAGGGAAGGAAGGGTTGGTGGAGGTCAAGGCCTCATGATGGCTCTGGAGAGAAGAAAAGCATTCTTCAGGATCCCGGTCACCGTGACCACGGCGGTATTTCTTGCCCTCCACCGCCTAACACTCCCATCTACCTGTACCCAAGGGCAGTTTTCCAAAGTATCACCCACATCAGAATCACCCAAGTGTGCTTTTCCTAAGCTTCTCCCCAAGGCCCAGGATTTATGGATGTGAATTCCCAGGGTCCGGCTTAGTAAACAGGTGACAGGTGTTGGAGGTGCAGGTGACCCCCCCCCCATGCACACTAAAATGTAAAGGCCACTGCTTTAAAGAATTTGATGACTGGATGTCTATTCTGTTAAACTCTACCCTTCCCCCCACTGCCCCTAGATGGTGTCACCCAGACCATGCCTTCAAATGCCACCTGGAGGCCGAGGACTTCCAAATGTCCCAGCAGGGACTTCTCTCCTGAACCCCACCTCCTCAGCAGCTCCATGGAGATGTCTGGCATGCACCTCAAAATTGTAATGTCCACAAAAGAAGGTCGGATTCCCTCACGCGCTCAATCTTTCCCATCTTCCCCTCCTGAGTAACGATGCCACCATTCACCAAGTTGTTCAGGACAAAAACCAGGAGTCATTCCTTCACACTCCGTATCTAATCCATCAGTTAGGTCTGATCAGCCCTACCTTCCAGATATGTGGTCAGTCTAATCGCTGGTCCCCACCCCCACACTATCTTCCTGGTCCAATCCATTACCACGTCTCACCGGGACCACAGTTCATCCCCTCACCGTCCCTCTGCTTCCACGCCTGCTGCCTTAGCCTCCGACGGTGGGATTCGTACCACGTGCGTAGTCTAGTACGGCAGCCAGCATGATCCTTATAAAATACAACTGCCCTGTGGAAAGCCCTCCCCTTTGCTCTTGGGCCAAAGGAGAGGCAAAGTCCAAATGAGCTGGTATCTGCCAGCTCCCCGACACCACCTCCTGCACTCTCTCTCTTGCCCATCCTGCTTTTAGCTAATCTCCATCTCAGGTCATTTATTCGAGTGTCTTCTCAAACACAGCCTCCTTGGGGAGGTCTCTGCTGAACCCCTATCCAAGTTTCCTCCCCATCTCCCTTCCACCCCTCCCTACCCCTAGCTTTTCTCCTCCAGAGCACTTATAACCTGAAATTATATGACCTATTTATGTTTATTTGCTCACAGCCTGTCTCTCCCGAGAAAGATCTATGAAGACAGAGACCTCCTCTCTTTTGCTCACTCCCGCAGTCCCACAACTAAGAGCACACAGCAGACATCCCTATTTGCAGAATGAATGAGCAAGTAAATGATTAAGGGAAAACGTACAATGGAAGGTGTAAGTATGGTCTTAGCCTAGACTGTCCCTCCAGAAGCAGAACCTTGATTCAAGGACTGTGGGCAGGTAGTTTCTTTGGAAGGTGATCACAGGGAACGAGAGAGTGAGAAACCAGGAGAAGAAAAACCCAAAACAAGGACATGCTACCAAGCTGGCTGTGCTGGCCTTGATCCCACTGGAATGTTCCTTAAAGAGTGTAGAAGCGTCTTCCAATTGTCCCCTGAGCATTGACAGAAGTCCTGAGCTCCTGCACCGGTCGAGGCTTCCGCCAGAGGTGCTGCACTCTCAAGCTGCTGGTGCGTGGGGCTGTCTGGGCTCCCCCAGAACACGAGGAGCCAGGGCAGAGAGAAAGTGACGTGTAACGGACACTGGAGACGAGACGTGTCGGCACAAAGTTGTAGCCCATTGACAACCGGCTGGAATCAGAGGTGGATCCAAGGATGGGAGGCACAGCACAGAGGCCCCTGCTGCCCGACCTGTGATGGAGACGTTCATGGGGGTCACAGAGGGGTGTTTGGCCCAGCTAGTGTGTTCAACGCACATTTTTTGGACTGAATTAAAAGGAGTAAAATGAGATTTATTAAATTATGCAAAATGAGGTTGGGAGACTCTCCCAAAGCTTGAGATCATAAGATCCGAGCCCACAGTTCAAACCTGGGGCCAAGAGACGACACGTGTCGCCTAACAGGTGCTGAGGGCACAACGCACTGGAGCGAAGGAAACAGGACCCTCACACGGAGGGAGTGTCCACCAGTCCCTCAGACTAATGGACAGGACCACAGCCAAGTTTCCATGGCAAGGCTGTCAGTCTGGAGATGGCCCACAAAGAGGAATAGGCCACAGAGCCACCAAGTGGAAAGAACACTGGGCTGGCCCGGAACTCAGGAGACCTGGGTTCTCGGACCACCCAGCTAGGTCACGTCGTATCAACGCGGGGCCCTCAGTCTCCCCAGCCAAATGCAGAGAGTATGCTTCACTCTGACTTCTCTCTTCCGTGCCCCGGGCATACTGTTGTCACTGAATATACCACCACATTTAGCGCTTGCTTCACTAAGAGCTCTAGAGAGCAGAAACGTCTCTGTATGCTTCACGCCCCGCCGATGCCTAGGTGCTCAGTAAATGTGATGAATAACGAATGCACAAATGCACGGATTTCCTCACAAGGAAAAGCACATGACAGACGGTGAAGATGCCTGATGTCCAAACGTATCATGGCAATGCTGGGAACATAACCTACAGCTGCGTGGTTCCTTGGGACACACTAGACTGAGCCCAAGAGAAAGCAGGCGATACACATAAATGTGATTTAAATTTTGTCTGCAGGCCTGTTGTCTCCTTAGCTTAGTCGCATCATACCATGATTATGCCCTTCCCTGCAATTTGCACCCTATGGCTCTCAGGTACTGTAGGAACTCGGGGCTACAGACCCAACAGGAAGCCTAATGCAAGGGGATGTGGTCAGGAGGCAAGGCAAAGGACCGTGACAATATTCAGCATGCAGTCATTCACTCCTTCAGCTAACACTCACTGAGCACCTGCCACGGGCAGGCCCTCTGGGAATACAGCGGGCGATAATGGAGATCCTTCTCCTCCTTGGCTAAGTCATCTCTGCAGCATGCACGCACGCACACGCACAGGTGTCTCCACCTACCTCCTCCCCTGCTCCCCTCCCCCAGCACCGTGGCACTGAAGTCACCCACGCTCTGCAAAAGCCTCACAGCTGGAAGGGAACTCACCGTCCTCAGGTCCGATGGCACCTGGGGCCCACCAGCTACTGGGGCTACAATGAAACTGGAGGCTTCTTACATTTTCCACCCATCTCCCTCCCAAAGGCTCCCAGCTTATATATGAAAAGCCTTATCCTAGGCTCTGGGGAGTGGGGAGACACCCACCCCCCACCACACACACACGGCTCTGCAGGGAAAAACCCAGGAGACGGGGAGCCCACCAAGGCCTTGACATCCAGCACTGCCCCACCTGTTGTTTTGTTGGCCTGTTTGCTACTCTGGGCAGACAGAACATTTTCACTTCTGGTCCCCAAATGTGAGAATTCACCAGGCCACTGGCTTCCTGTTTTGTACCAGATCTGCTTAAATACCACTGCTTCTAGACAGCTTTTGATCACTAAGCAGTTTTTTAAATATGGTAATGATACTCCCGTGTGCCCCCACTTTGAGGTTCTCATACCACTGGGGCAGAGAGAGAGCACCACAGAAGCTGGCCCCGCATGGCCACTGGCATGGAAGCAAGATCAGTACGACTGAGAGAGAACCTAGAGGGGAGCCGAGACCCCTCCTCACCTGCCCAGCCTCTTCCTGGTTTCGACCCTTCCTTAAGGTAGCCCTTAAACAGACAAAGTCACCATTCGTGTGTGCTCTGGGTCCAGACCTGGACCTGATGATGGCCACAGGGTTGCACGTGACTGAGGACGAGCAAAGAAAATCAAAAGCCTTGGTTTTTAGAGCACCCAAAGCTAGACTGGGAATCAAGCAAAGCCCGAGGTTCCCCGAAAAGACTGAGCAATATTCCCTATGATTTCCTGAGACATTCATGGCTATGGCCAGAGCCATACAAGCTGCCACAGAAAATTCAGAAAAGGTGTCAGGCCTGAATTTTGCCTGCGGCAAAGTACCCATCAAACAGGAGGGGAGCTCAGCTAATCTCAAGAGAGACTGGGAGGCCCCCACGGTGCCTGCCACAGTTCCTGGCCTATTAGAGAAGCTGTGTGAATGAATGAATGAATGAATGAACAGAAGGGAATAATCAATAATTCAGTTAAGGAAGCCAGAGAGTATTTGTAATTAAATTTGAGAAGACAACAAGACCCACCAGTGGGGAAGTGAAAACAGAGCTGGCATAAAGAAGGGGCAGAATTTGATGATTGGGAGGCGGAGGTGGGGGGGGGGGGGGGGGGGGGGTGTAAGAAAAAATAAAAGGAAAACTAAGGAATGGGTCAATGAGAAGCTCAGAGCTGAGGACAGGGCCCTTTCTCACCACACCAGAGGACCCGGGAAAGAGATCAGAAGCTAGTGGGAGGGGCCTGCTTCCTGGGGGACCAGGGACTCAGGGAAGCTGCCAGCTTGGCCCGAGGCTCAAAGTGCCTGACAAAGGATTATAAAGAAAATACATTCTTGCCTGGCCTTAAGCAAATCCTTTCACCAGACCCTGATCCTCTGTTCCCTCCCCTGTGAGGATGAAGGGAGATTGTGCGTACAGAGCCCCTGCCCGCCCTCACAGGTGCTCAGCAAACGTTAGTTTGTTGATAAAGAAGTTTCGGTTGGGAATGGTCCAGTCTTAGATGCTGGTCAGAGGCTGAGTAATATTTTGGATCCTAGACCACTGGAGTCTAAAGGGGCTACAGGAGTCACGTTTTACCGCCCACCTCCTAAGTTAGAAAATCAGAACTATATACTTTGTATTTGCATCTTTTATTGAACACCTACTATGTGCCAGGTCTCACGCTAGACACAACACAGAGAGAAAAGCAACAACAAAAACAGACGATCCTTTTGCTCCTTCAGGTAAGAGAGCACAGCCTTAGAGAAATAGTCCGATCCCTCGATTTCCAGATGCAGAGACACAGATCCATGGCGAAGTGACGAGCCCGTGGCCCCACCCAGCACGGCAGGGCAGGCCAGGGCTGGACCCTGTTCGACAGTGTTCATTCGTCAGCCCACTAAGCCTGTGGGTCAGGCTCCATCTGTGAGGCCTCCAACTCTACTCAGGCTCCGGGACAGTCAGCAGCTGTGCAGCCTCAGGTAAGACAGGCTAGCTCTCTGAGCCTCAGTGTCACCAGAGGCAGTATGCGGCCACTACTAGACTCCCCACGTCACAAGGCTGCCACAGGGTTTAAGTCGCAGCGACGCGCGTGAAGATAATTTGTCCTCTGCACATTGTGCTGTGCAAGCAGTGTGGCTCTTCCGGTCACTGGGCGTCTTTCTCTAGGACAAGGCAGCCCTCCGGAGCCACACTGGGGGGGTTCCTACTGTATTCTGGAGCACTTCCTACGTGGCCTATTTCCGGCAGTTACTAAAGACCTATGGGACAATAACCCTGCCCACAAAGGGCTCACCCTGGTTGGGGAACAGCACAAATGGAGGACACACGGCCACCTCCCATCAGGATCTAACAGCTGACAATGAGCCGGGAATCCTGAAGGAAGCCACAGGGAAGAGGACACTTGAGGCAACCCTGGAGACTAGCTGTGGCTAGGAGGGGGTCACAGGGAGGGAGAAGACATTTCCGGAAGCCCTGGCAAAGGCACTAAAGAGGAACAGGGTGGCAGAGGGACCGGGAACGGCCAGCCCATAGAACTGCTGGCTCTCCTGACTGCATCCTGGCTCTTGGGGCTGGCAGAAAGGATCGTCAAGAGGAAGAGGAGGCTGTGGGGGAGGCCCCGGCAGGGCCATGGGTCTGAGTGCCCAGCCCACCCGGACCAGTAGCCAGGTTTCCAGGCATCTGTTCCCTAATCGTTCCTGAATACGCTGGAAGCCGCCACTTCAGGGCTCTCAAAAAATTCAGGTCAAATCCTTGGGTGAGGCCCGGGGTCAAGGCTAAAGCTGTGTTAGCCCCGAGGACTGCGGAAGTCAGGAAAACAAGAAGGAGGCAGAGGGGACAGGGAGCACGTCAGAGGACCCTAAAAGAGGAAGTAGCCCGGTCTCAGTTCCCCTCCCAAGGATGGGAAATACCCTCCGTTCTCCCAGCCCTCAGCAGCTGCTCCTGTCTCCCTACCTGAAGCCACCAAACCTGGGGCAGGACCGCCTGGGCCCCGGGCCCCAACCTTTCATGTTTCCCCAAAGTTGCTGAGGTTGCTGAGGCCCTGAGCACATTCAGGGACCTGTACGGGCTGCAGACCCAGGATCCATGCTGAGCAGGGCATTGTCGAGAGTGTTCTTGAGGCTGGACGCCCCATGAGTTCAGGAATGGGGCCCAGCCTCAGAACTGAAACCCAAGAAGGATGTCAAAATCAGCCCATCCAAACCTCCTCACTGCTCTCCCACCGCTCTCCCAATAAAGCCCTCAAGGGAGAGAGGGACACAAAGCCTGTGAAGGCTCGACCCGACTCTCACCAACTCAGGGATAGGAGAGTTGGGGCCCAGATGAAGACCTCCAAATCTAGAGATCTGGTTTACTAAGTCAGAGCTTGGCTACGCTGAGAGCATGGCCCCCGGATTCTGGCAGGGAGGGAGGGCACAGGGGCTGGTAATGCCCCCTTCTTCCTTCCTTCCTTCTTTCTCAATCGGCTAGAACCCAAAGCAAGAAAGAAACCATGCCCTGAGGAAGCAAGGACAGGAAGACGAATAATATGACTTCTCTCCTCCTCGCCTATCACTGTCCTGGGCTCCGGCATCGTATTGGCCTTGGTCCTGGGACGTCGGCAGGTTGTTTTCACTCAGGTTTCAGCACTGGCAGGGCCTCTCTCGGGCTCTGCTCTGTCCACAGCTGCCCCAGGAGCTCAGTCTCTCTGGATTGAACGACTCTGCATTAAAGGCCTGCTAAGAAGACACCCCAGGGCAGCCTCCACCTCAGGTCGAGTAGGGCACAGACCAGAGGAACAAGTAATGACTCCCAAGGCAGACAGCTCTACCGTCCATCAGCCTACACTTGGTTCGTGACTTCCCTCGCGCATTAGCTGGGTTTTTTGTTTTTTGTTTTTAGCCTCGCCTGGTTTCCTCCCCGACTCCTACCATTTCTGGTCTGCCCTCCCCATCACAGGTCAAGGCTTGCACAGGAAATGCAGAACACAGGGAGAGTTCTCCACCACCAACGCGTGCCCACCCATTGCAGGAGCCTAGAAAATCGAGTAAGATCATGTTTCTAGACTATTTTAAGTAGTGACCTCCAAATTATTTGGGAGGCACGGTGGCTGGTCAGCAGCAGGGAAAACAGACCCAGGTGGCGGACAGGGGCACGGGAGGGTTGAAAAGCACCAGAACTGAGCACAGAGCGGGGAAAGGCAGGGCAAAGGCCAAGCTCAGCCTTCAGCTGTTAGAGGAAGTTGGTTTATGGTAGGAAGGTTAAAAACAGTATCTGGAATCACCTCCACTCCCACATGACTTTGCCTGTTGAAGATCTGACTGGTTTTCCGGCCTCTGGAGTCAGCCCTTTAAGGGGAAGTGACTGGGGACGCCCCATGCAGAGCACCCTTCTGGGTCTGCAGGCCCTGGTCACACAGGGCTGAGCTGGGAGGGCTTTGTTCTCCAGGACACCTGGAACCCCTCCACAGGCTCAGGAACCCCAGGGACACCTAGGAAGGAGTCTTTACTCTTAGGCAATGCCTGCCATTTTGGTTTGTATGAGAAAGCCACTGCTACTCTACCAGACTGTCTCCAGAGCCCAGACCCCTCTTGGGGGTTCTCCCAGGTGCACCCAGAGTGACTCCTCACTGTCCACAACAAGGGACCAGGCCAGACCTTGAAGACCTAGGAGGGTAAAAGTAGCCCGGGGACCCCGGAGGAGCAGGTGCTGAGCCAGGAGCCTCCTCCTGCAGAAAAAGCAAAGGGAGAGCAACAAAGAGATGAGGCTTGGAAAGAATTCCTCTAAACCACTGCACCAGGCGAGGCTTTTCCCAGGCAGGAAGAGAAGCTGAGAGAAAAAGGGCGGGGAGGGTCCATGAGGAACTGCTCGAGGGAGAAGGTGGATGGGAAAAAGCAACTGCAATGTGGAGGGGGAGGGGCTTGAAGGCAGGCGGAGGGAAGATGTGACCCAAGGGCCAGCCAGCTACGAAGCAGAGATGGCTCCTAGGCATTCAGTTCAGAAATGACACTCTGGAGCGGTGCTTCTTGGAAAGAGTGACCATCTAGAACCTTTGGCTCAGAGCAAAGAGTTGAGATAGAAAGCCTGACTCTCCTGACTCTAGAAGCTGCCATCTGATTAGAAACAGAACCTCCCCAGGAAGGGAAGGCAGGACACGGGTTGAATGCACAGGTGGAAAGGAGTTGTCTGGTGTTGGCAGGTGGTGGGGACAGTGTGACGCTAGGCCTTGGTTCCTGAGGTCACCTCCCAGAGACCCCACCCCTCAAGAAGTGGGGAGGGATGAAGACAATCACCTCTTGGTTTCCGAGCAGCGCTTGGTGCTAGGCTTGGGTGCCTGGACCATCTGTGGAACTGACCAGGACAGGAGATTCACCGAGGAGCTCACCAACCTTCCACTCACCTCTCCAGGGCTCCAGAGGCTGACACTCCGCCATCAGACTAGCCTGTCGGAGAACTTCACGTAGCCGCCGTCTGAACTGCTGACGTGGCCACTGATGGTGAAGGGTGGACCCACCTCCGGCTCCTTCAGGTTCCTGAGAAAGATGATCCGATCGGCTTTTGGGGGCTGAGAACCTGATCCCTCCTTGGGACCACAACTCCCTAGACCAGCGCATGGGAAGAACTTCCCGGCAGTGACTCCCAGACTGACTTACGTTCCAGAACAGGAGTAGGACCATTACTTGGGGCCAGAGGAGGAGGAGGCCGGCCCAGTGGCAGAGAGTGGACAAGACGGCTCGGGAGGACTTTCTGACCCCCACTCCCTAAATCCCTGGTGGTCTTCATTTGTGCCTTTCCTTTGACGTCACACTGTGCCCGAGGTTATCTGACTTGTAGTCAGGCCTGTGTCCACCACCAGCAGTGAAATGGCTGAAGACAGAGACCACGCTCACTGTACCCCTAGACACTAACTCCACAGCCCCTGTGACAATAGATCCTTCCTGAATAAATGATGAGTGAATGAAGGAATGGATGACTGGTCCCTGCCAGGGGGTAAATGCTAAGAGGGTCACCATCAGCATGGTCTTACATAATCCGGTCCAAGTTCAAGTTTTCATTCGTGACACTTTGTAAACAGACCCTGGCTCCTTCCTTTTCTCTGGTGTGCTTAGGGGGATGGGGAAGGGACAAGGAAGAGAAACCCTAAGTTTTGGCTCCGTACCTAACCCCACCCCTGCCGTGGATCTACTTACCGGATCTGATACAAGTTGAAGACAAAATTGGGCCCTAGGAAGACAGTCAGAAAAGAGAGAGTTAGTACCTCCAGGGAGACCTGCCCATCAGCTGTCTGAGAACATCTGGTGCTCCCTCACCCCATCTGGGAGGAGGGGGGTGGCTGGGCTGGACCTCAGGATGCTGTGGGAGGGCCCCACGCCCATTGGTGCACCCCATCTGCCCAGACAGAGCCACCAGTTTTGGGGGGCAGATCCTGCCGCTAGGCATCCCCCCCTCCATTACCGGTACTGATTACCCTGGGAAGGAGACAGTCCTAGCTTAGAGTCCAAAAGAAGGAGAGCTGGGCTTGAACCTGGACTACGCCTGTCTCTAACCCTGTGACTTCGGCCCTCCACCTCGTCTATAAAAACCAGAGACTAAGAATCCCATCCTTACATGGAATTTTAAAGAAAATCGTATTAGGCGAAAGCGCGTTGGCACATAGTAGGTGCTCGACAAACATTTATGGACGCTGTGGGCATCCGCTGCAGACCTGAGAAATGTTCTCTCCCTCTGGGGATTCCCGCATGCCCTGCCAACTCTCCCCGGTCCTGTGGGAAGCACAGATGTGGCTCAGAGCTGGGGGTCCCGCAGCAAATTCCAGGAGACTCCCGGGGAAGCTGAAGCAAACTCGGGAGGGGGGTGCCCAGGACCCACGGGCAGGGGAAAAGAGACACAAGGAGCCCGAGTGGGGCCCCTGGCCTCGGGCCCCACACGGGCCTTGGGGATGGACTACTGTGGGCTCTGAGGGAAAAGAAAGGCAGCTACCCGCTGGGTAGGAGGAGCCCTCACTCCCTCAATAAAAGCCCAGTACCCCACACCCCCCTCCTCAAGCGCTCAGCCACTGCCACTCAAGTCTTCAACTAATGCAGCCACCACAGGAAATATCTTTGCATGATGCCACGCTGAAGGGTGTGCAGCCGCACCCGAACTTGCCCACTGCGACAGGAGAGGAGGGGCTGGGATGGCAGGGTCCGGCGCTCACTCACCCTCCCAGCAGTACCCACGCTGGTACCACTTGGCCAGGCTGTAGCCCAGGACGGACATGAGCAGCAGCGAGAGCCCCACACCAAGGATCAGGCCCAGGGTGCTGATGGAGTCCTCACCTGCAGAGACACACACGGCACCCTTGGTCGGCTGCCCAGAGCCCTCTCCCAGTCCCCCACCCCATGTTCCAAGTCTCCTCCCCTCCCTCCCCGCCGCCCCCTAGGAGTCTTGACCTGAGCTAGCTAGATGAGCCAAGTCATACTAAGACAGCAGAGTCTGATAGTGGAGATTTTGAGAGTTAGCCCGTTTACCCAAAGGAACAGCCCTTGACAACAGAGATAGTATGGAGCTGGGAGGGCGTCTTGAAGCCACAGGCCTTCTGCTTGTTGGAAAAGGCACTGCTGTTTGGGGGGAGAGGCCAGGAGGTCTCTGTTCAGCCTCACTGGGCGGTGGAGAAGGACAGCCCAGAGACCTCAAGACCTTCGGTACCCTCCCTGCAAAGCCTGTGGCCCCAGTGGCAAGGTGTTTACTTTTAAACTGTGTGCTGCTTATACTTATCGCTTCTTCTTCCCTTTTTGTGGTATGAGCTAAATTTATGTTTTATTTGTAAAGCCAAACCCAAGGGAGAAAGGGAAGAAGGAGGGAAGGTGGAGGGAGGGGGGGAAGGGGAAGCAGGGAGTGGGGGCGGGAGGGGGGAGGGGGGAAGAAGGACCGGACACCTCCCGGGAAATGACGTGGGCCTGAAGCAGAGAGGGACGCCAGCTTTCCAGGAAGAGGCTGACAACAGGAGCACCATGGAGAGACCCGTCTGCCCGGCCAGGGAGGGACGAGAAAGGCCAGTGCCATTCTTGCTGGATGAGTGCCAGGAGCGTGGAAGAATCAACCGACCCCCCATCTCCATGGCCCAGGGTCCCGAGGCTCCGGTGGGGGGAGAGGGGCGGGGTGCCAAGGGGCCAGGAGGTTAGTGGCTAAGCACAGCCTTCTGCACGGCAGGCTTGCTTCCGAAGCCCAGGTCCGTTATTTGCCAAATGTGGGACCTGAGCAAATCCCTTTCCCTCACTAGATTTCAACTTGCCTTTATGGGGGAAAAAAAAAAAAAGGCATGAGAACGTATACCCATGGAGTCGTTGTGATGGTTAATGGAGGCATCATACGGACAGCACTCGGACGACTCCGGTGAACGTTAACGACAACATTATTGTTGTCGGTATTATCGTCACATGGCGGGACTGTATTTTTTAAATACTTCACGATTTCCCCTGCCCTAGCCTTTCCTTTCTCCCATGCCCCTTCTTTCCAGAAAAGCATCCCGGTTATTACCAGTGAGCATCTACTCAGCAAAGAGAAGGGGAGAGCCCAGTGCAGAAAGAAAGGGCCTGTCCTCCTAGTTTTAGATTTCAAAAGCCCAGGCCCTTAGAAAGATGGGACGGATTCACAACTTGGACAGGAGATGAGCCAAAGCAAGACGGCCCTCCTCGCCACACCAGGGAAAAAAGTCTCCAGCCTGGGGGAGGGAAGGGAAAAAGCGAGATCCAGAAAAGGGGAAAAAAAGCACGGGAAAATATTGAAAAGATTTCAACAGGGTCCCAGAGAGAAAGTCCTTGTTCCCTGAGCCAAAGGCAATAGAACGTCCAGGCAGAGTTGTGGGATCTGAGAGCCAGAACTGTGCCCCAGAAAAGACAAGAGCCCAGTAAGGAAGAGTTTCGTGGAGCACCTCGGCGGATGGAGCCTCAGACAGCCTTGAAGTGTTGCTCTGTCCCCTCGTGGCACGGGAGCAACCAAATGGTTTGTGTGTCCCCAGGAGAAGCAGAGGGGTCACGGAGAGACCCTCGAAGGAGTGGAAGGAGTCACACAGCTGGGATCTCAGGGATCTCAGGACCCCACACAGCTGATACTCAAAGCCCAGTGCAGGTGATGGCCATTGCTACAGGTGCCAGCATGAGCAGATGGCACCCAGGGCAATGCATCCTTCCCCCACTCTCTAAGTTCCCCCAAAACGGGGGCGACAGGGATCCCCAAAGCCACTAACGGCACCTTCTCTGTGCCAGGCTCTTGTTCTAGACACTTATGTTCTTTTTAATGTTTATTTTTGAGAGAGAAAGAGAGAAAGCGAGCGCGAGCGAGCAGGGTAAGGGCAGAGAGACAGGGAAACACAGAATCCGAAGCAGGTTCCGGGCTCTGAGCCGTCGGTTCGAACACGCGAGCTGCGAGATCACGACCTGGGCCGAAGTCGGATGCTTAACCGACTGAGCCGCCCAGGCACCTGTAGACACTTGTATTATGGCAATAAGTAAAACGTAAAAATCCCTGTCCTCAAGGACCTTATATTCCCGTGGAGAGAGACAGACAATAAACAAAGTAAATACATAAAGTATAGCATACCGAATAGGTGGCAGGGAGAAGGAAAGAAAGCAGAGGAAGAGACGGAAAGATCTGTGGGGATGTGAGTACAGTGTTAAATAAAGCAGTCAGGGGCAGGCTCGTGAAGAAGGGGACAGTTGAGGAGAAGGTGCCACAGAAGCTGAGGAAAGGAACACGCCACGTGGGTAGCTGCAGTAGAAACATGCGAGGCAGAGGGGGCAGTGGATACAACCGAGGCAGGGGCACGCCAAGCAGGTTCCAGGAGGGTCGAGGAGGCCCAAGTGGCGGGCAGGGGCAGGAGTCACCAGAGGATTTGGAGCAGAGAAAGGACACGACCTTGTATTAAAAGGACACTCTGCCGGCTACCATGCAAAGAACAGACGGGAGCGGGGTGAGGGGTGTGATGATGATGATGAAGGGAAACCAGTCAAGAGGCCACCGCGAAGCTCCAAGCAGGAGACGCTCATTGGAGGAAAGTGGTGCGAGAAACCCAGAGGCCGAAGTCGGAGAGAGGCCATCCGAGGGGACAACAGAGAACGTGACGACGACCCAAGAGCTCCAGTCTTCGGGAGCGAGGGGGAGCGACCCAGACGTGAGTGGATGGGTGACTCAGCAACGTGGTGTTCGTGGAAGCTGAGATTTGGAAGGGTTTCATCACAGAAAAGTACCGGGAGGAAAGCACCAGCAGGGAAATCACAGGCCTTCCGGAGACCCGGCTGGTGAGGAAAGGAGATGCACCAGCTCCGTGGCTGCGATTTTGTCCCCACCAACGGTGCCTTCCGGCTTAGGTAGCTTCCAGACACAGTTACCACTCTCTTTCACTTCTTCATCTCTCTGGGATGCTCTGGAACTAATATTCTGTACCTAGTCTCCCTTTGGTGTACCTTTCCATTTTTCTTAGACTTCACGCACACAGAAACTGCACAGAATAACATGGTGAACTTCCATGGACCTCCTAGGAAGCTTCAAAGAATCCTAAAGTTCTGCCATTATGGTCTGTCACCTTAATTTCAGAGTAGCCTTCTCCCACCTCTCCCTCTAAGACCCCATTCTCTCAAATTTGATGTTCAGCTGCCCTAGGCATTTTTTATGCCGTTTCATTTTTTCCCATTAAATGTGTTTGTGTCTGTGTATCTATCTGTATCACTGTTCTGCTTTTCAAACTTTACAAAAATGATGGTAGGGTTACTTCCACTTCTGGCCGTGGCAGAATAAGAGAGACCGGATTTACTCCCCTCCGCCCTTAAATCACTAGAACACCAGACAAAAGTAGGTAAAATAATGGAGAAAAGGTCACGCCAGAGGATGATTCCCAAGAGGCAGAGATGAACTGAGGTATACTCTGTGACTGCCCAGCTTACTGCCTGGGGTCGGCTCCCAACTCCAAATACCGGGAGGTGAGACCCAAAGAGAGTCCAATAGTCCAGGCTGAGGGAAAAAAAAAAGCTGGCATCCAGGAGACCACCACAGTTCAAATTTATGGGACCAGAACACCAGAGAAGAAGTCTGGCTGCACAGAGAGATCTCCAGAAGTCTGCAAAGGGGTCCCCTGGTGTCTCTGGCTGTGATTTGTCCTTTAAACTTGCTTGGGGGGGTGGGGGTGGGGGGGGCGCCTGGGTGGCTCGGTGAGTTGCGTGTCCGACTTTGGCTCAAGGTCATGATCTCACGGTTCGTGATTTCGAGCCCCACATCGAGCTCTCTGCCGTCAGTGTAGAGGCTGCTGCAGATTCTGTCTCTAAGAAATAAACATTTTTAAAAACATAAAAAACAAATTTGCTTAGGGCATAGAGTTGTGGTTTTCCAACTCTTATTTAAAAGAAATCTATCTCTGCTCCAAGGCCCCTACTCCTTAGTTTTCTACTACAAGTTTTAAAGTTACGTTTTTCACAGAACAGTAATCTGCCCGGAATTCATGTCTTTGGCTACATTGCAAGGTAAGGATCTAAGTTTTATATGGAAAATTATTTTTCCGTACTTTTCCCTAATGGTCTTTGCTGTTGTCACTTTCACGTATGAAGTTTTCCGTACACGTATGTTTCTTTTCCTGGGCTTTCTGTTGCCTTCTATTGGTCTGAATGTCTATCACATTAACACCCCTACCTTATCTTAATTACTACGGCTTCAGAATAAACGTGGAGGCCATTTCTCTCAACTCCCCACTCTTATCGATAAGAGACAGATTTGTGTATGGCTCAGTGGCCATATAGTCAAAGGCTAATAAGGAGTCCATATTACAATATTTTATTAGTCTGATCACACAAGGACCGTGGGGCTCTAAGGAAAGAGATGCATTCAAGACTACCCTTGACATCTTCTTTTCCAACCTACTTTACTACTCCCCTGAGTCAGGCTGACCGGCCCAAGTTCCCTACTGGGCTGGGTCAGTGAGTGCCAAAAGACCATGGTGATGGCTGTCCTGCTCCACTCCCTCCTTCCATGTGTCTGGAGCAGTAAGGACCCAGTCTATCCATCATGCGTCCCTCATTTAGGCTCAGGCACTCTCCTTACAACAGTTCCCTGTCCTTACAGGCCAGAGCATGGTAAGATTCTGGATTTGGATTTGGATTTGGATTTGGGTAAGGAGGAGGGGAGAAAAAATGCCCCAAGCATCTTCAGCCAAGTTCCCACCAAGTTTGCAAGTTAGACTGGTGGGGACTTAAGACACAAAACCTCTAATATGATATTACTTTATCTTACTTTAACATGTACCTCCCGTTTCTTTACGGACATCTTGGAGATTTTGTGTCATCTGTGGTAGGGCTTCTGTATCTCTGGATATGGCCAAAAAGTCATCAATTCCTTAAAACGCCTTTTAAAAAACCTGTACACGCTGACTTCACAAACAAGCCTATGCTTGTCCTTATATAAAATATTGACCTAGGAAACTCAGGTTTTTGGTAAGGAAGAAAACTGGCAGAAAATATACTTGGAAAGGTGAGGAAGAAAGAGGAAAAAGTGAGAGAGGAAAAAAGAATCTGGGAACAAAGAAGAGTGAGAAGTATTAAGGAGGTAGGGATGGAGAGAGAAAAAAGAGAATTAAGAGAAGATGAAGAAATGAGTGAATATATAGAGTTTGGGATGAAAATCGTAATTTCCCTTTTTGAAAACAGAATCATGATGAAGAATACAGTCAGCTGCCATTATGTCAGACAAATATAATGTCGGGACTTAGCCACCCAAATCAACGGCATAGCAACCACACATGCAAAGCGTAGCATAAGTATATAAATGAAACCAAATGCAAAGAAGGGACCAAAACCCCAACCTAGAACAGAACATTACTCAAAAAGTAGGATGAAACTCTTCAAAATAGTTTCACTCTTTAGAAGCACTTACTAAAAGCATGCATTAAAATAAAGGAAGGTTACGGGGGAAGAAAGATTAAGGAAACAAATTGAGGACCATATAAGATCACAATGGAGATGATATATTCAACAGAAACAGCAAGGAATAGAATCGATATTATTAAAAAGCACACTGGGGCACCTGGGTGTCTCAGTCGGTTAAGCGTCCGACTTCGGCTCAGGTCACCATCTTGCGGTCTGTGAGTTCGAGCCCCGCGTCGGGCTCTGGGCTGATGGCTCAGAGCCTGGAGCCTGCTTCTGATTCTCTGTCTCCCTCTCTCTCTGCCCCTCCCCCATTCATGCTCTCTGTCTCAAAAATAAATAAACGTTAAAAAAAATTAAAAAAAAAAAAAACTACATTACTGACATAGAGACAACGCCTAAGAAAAGTATGGAGGTTTTTGGACACTGACCCTTTATCTGATATGTCATTTGCAAACTCAACACCCAAAAAAACAATAATCTAGTGAAGAAATGGGCAGAACACATGAATAGACACTTTTCCAAAGATGACATCCAGATGGCTAACAGACACATAAGATGCTCAACATCACTCATTATCCAGGAAATACAAACCAAAACCAAAATGAGATACCACCTCACACCTGTCAGAATGGCTAAAATTAACAACTCAGGAAACAACAAATGTTAGCAAGGATGTGGAAAAAAAGGGGAATACTTTTGCACTGTTGGTGGAAATACAAACTGGAGCAGCCGCTCTGGAAAACAGTAGAGAGTTTCCTCAAAAAGTTTAATAGAACTACCCTACAGCCCAGCAATCGCACTACTAGGTATTTATCCAAAGGATACAAAAGTGCTGATTCAAAGGAGCACATGCACCCCAGTGTTTATAGCAGCACTATCGACAATAGCCAAAGGATGGAAAGAGCCCAATGTCCATCAACTGATGAATGGCTAAAGAAGGCGTGGTACATATATACAATGGAATATTACTCAGCAATGAAAAAAATGAAATCTTGCCATTTGCAACAACGTAGATGGAACTATAGTGTATCATGCTAAGTGCAATAAGTCAGAGAAAGACAAATATATGATTTCACTCATTTGTGGAGCTTAAGAAACACAACAGATGAATACAGGGAAAGGGAAGGAAAAATAAGACAAAAACAGAAAGGGAGGCAAACCATAAGAGACTTTTTTTTTATAAGAGATGCTTAAATACAGAGAACAAACTGAGGGTTGCTGGAAGGGAGTATGGGGGGGATGAGCTAGAAGGGGGATGGGCATTAAGGAGGATACTTGTTAGGATGAGCACTGGGTGTCATATGTAAGTGATGAACCACAGGGTTCTGCTCCTGAAATCAATACTAAACTTAGGATAACTCACTTGAATTTAAACAAATTGAAAAAAAAATTAAAGAGAAAGAAAAAAAATAGAAAAGCATGGAGGATGGGGAAGAAAAACTCAGAGATTAAAGCAATTAGAGAAAAAGCTAACAGTTATGGAAGACAAAGATAACCCAATCAAAGGAAAATTGGTAATTCTGAGGTTGAGCACCCAATAAATTAAATAGAAAATATTTGCAAAGATAGAGGACACAAGAGGGGTGCCTGGGTGGCTCAGTCGGTTAAGTATCCAACTTCGGCTCAGGTCATGATCTCACGATTCGTGGGTTTGAGCTCTGCGTCAGGCTCTGCTCAGAGCCTGGAGCCTGCTCTCTGCCTCTGTCTCTCTCTGCCCCTTGCCCTCTTGCCCCCTGTCTGCCTGTCTGTCTGTCTCTCTCTCTCTCAAAAACAAATAAACAGTAAAAGAAAAAAGGTTTTTTTAAAGGACACAAGAGAATTTCCCTGAAAAGGCTGGGTAGCATATGAAGACTAAGAGTATACTAGGCTCCAGGGAAAAAATTGATTGGAAGCACTCAAGACCAATGTATATTCTAATTAAAGTGCTGTTCCAGTTATTAAGCTATCGTGTCTCAACCTCAAGGCCAGTCCCCATATTCAGCTTTGTGATGATGCAGTTGGGACCCTGCAAACCACATTTCTCCTTTGCCAGCTGGGGCAGGTTCTGCCAATAGGGAATGATGGGAGGAGACTGAACGGCTAGGGGGTAACTACTTCCCACCTGTCTCCTTCCTGCTGCACTGTCCTGTCTGCTTCTCACCGTCTTCTCCTGGAGTTCCTCCTCCTGTCAGCACCACCCACCGCTGCCTCATCCCAGCTGTTTCTTCCACAAGCCACTGGGTCTGCTTTGCAATTTTTCAAATTCATAAAACCAGCCTCCTTTCTCCCCACCCGCCACTCCAGAAACATGAGCACCAGACTGCCAAAGCCCCCTCCCCCCGAGGTCTGAGGTTCCCCTCAAAGCTCTGTTTTAACACTTCCAAGTTCTTGCCTTTGGTCTCCCAGTCAGTCCAGAGGGTAGCGGCTGCCTCTTGTGACTGCTACCTCCGTGACAACTTCGCGTTCTCTACCTGCCGCTTCAGTTACCTACTTCGCAATCCTCTGGGATAAACTCTGTTACGATACTTGGTGTGATTTCTGTTTCCTTATTGAACCCCCGCCCCCCCCCCCGACGGGCAGAAATATAAAAATCTCTTGGGGGAAGAGCAAGAGGATAGAACATCGTTTAGGCTGACCTCAGACTTCTTCACAGAAACTTAGCCCACACCAAGTGAGTTGAAAAGTCATGATGGGGCAGCCCGACAGGAGGCATCAGATCCCAAGCAGGGTGATAAGAGGATGGGGACAGACAGCGGGTGGGTAGCAGCATGAGCAAGTGAATACATCCGGGGAATTAACCAAATTAATAAATATATTAATAATCGATGCCGGATTTCTCACTCTTGGATAAAGGAGTTACACACACAAAAAGGGAGAGATGTAACATCTCTCAGCACCCTCTGGTGCTGTGCTGAACTGGAGCTATTGATACAAATTCAGATTTTCCACACACGAAAAGATAGAGAAATAAATGGAAATGCGTATGTATGTAGCTCGGTCCTCTAAGAGGGCTTGAGAACAGCAGTGCCCCAATATCAATGAACACATCTATCACCAAAATCTTGGTTTCTAAATACCAGTCTGTGCTCTAGGAAAGCAGGGCTCTTTGGATAAAAGGCTGATTCCAGGGCTGGCATGCAAAGCACAGGACGGACTTGTAAGTCTTCTGGTCTCCTGCTTCCCCACAAAAGAAAAGGGCCTAAAGAATAATTGGGACGTGTCAAAAGGACCTGGACAGGGGTACCCGACTGACTCACCAGCAGCACTTGCAACTCTTGTCCTCAGGGTCGTGAGTTCAAGCCCCACCTTGAATGTAGAGCTTATTTTTAAAAAGGGGAGGGGACACATAAGCCAGCTTCTACTGGCCAAATCGTGAAAACTTGAGCATCAAAAGAAATAACAGCAGTAACAACCCCTTGGAAAACATAGAAACCTACATCCATATAGACATTAACTAATTAATTAAAGGTTTAGTGCATAACGGGATATGTACACGGTTTCAAAGTCCCTCCTCACAAATACTTATTAATTACAAAGAGAAAGAGGAGTAAGTTTAAAGAGGGGAAGCCTGGCAAACACCACTCTAATCAAGCGATAAAGCAAACATCATCAGCAATCTCACACACACACACACACACACACACACACACACACACACACACACGGTGCATCCTTCCTGCCAAAGATGCGGAGCCGGAGTCTAATCACAAAGAGACATCACACACAAACCCACATGGAGGGCATTTTACCCAAGAGCTGGCCTGCAATTGTCAAGTGTAACAGTCACAAAGTGCAAGAGGCATGCTCCGGACTGAAGCAGATTACAGAGACAGGACAGCTAACCGCACCCTGTGATTCTGAACTGGGTCCTCCTGCTATAAAAGCCATGGCTGAGCAACAGACAAAACCGGAATCATCTGACAAAAGTAATTAATACTGATACTACTTTTCTGATTTTGATCAATCACTGTATCACGGTTATGTAGGGCAGCATCTCTGCAGGAAAACATACTCTAGAGTGTTCAGTTGTGACGGGGGCATCAGGTCAGCAACTTACTCTCAAATCATTCAGGGAAAAAGTTGTGATTTGCTTCATATGTCGGTATATTAGTTTCGACTTTCCTATAAGCTTGTAATCATGTCGAAAAATAGTTAAAATTTTTAAAAACACAGTTGGCCTCTATTTACTGGTTTATAAGATGGCCAAGGCATTTTAAAAATGAAAAAAGCAAAATTTAAAAGAATGTGGCATGTCTATGTATATGTCTCACACATATATTTGTACAAATATATTTATATATTTTGATTTTCAAAGGAATATATTTTTTCTTACGTGTGTATACTTTGTACATACATTTGCACATATACATTTATATACTTTTGGTCTATTTTTCGCAAGAATATATTTTGTTACGCAGGTACACACAGTTTTTCTGGAGAGATGCAGAAGAAAAATAATGGGGTGACCTGGTGGAGAAACTGGGTGATGGTGGAAGATGCTTTTATTTTTTATATCTTCCTGGATGGTTTCCGTTTTATTACCAGGTATGTATATTAGTCTAGTTTAGAAAAAAAACAAAAACAAAAACAACAGCAGAAGTCTTCTGGAAAGTGAGATGATGCGCCATTTTTGTTTCTATTTTTATGCATTCAAATGAATGAATAAATATGTTAAGCACTGGCACGCATACACTTTTAAAAGTGTCTGTAATTAGGGTGAAGTTTAAGCAAGGATCAGACATCTTCAGTTAAGTCAAGTTTTGAACAATTTTGGCGGCAGAAAGACTTTACCCGGTGTTTTATTTAATTTTGGCTTTTTAATTTAAAGATCTATCCGAGGAATTTCTCTCAGTGACCAGTTAGCAAGGATTCTAGAACGTGAGGACTTCAAGGCAGTTACCACGTTGCTAAGAAAAGAAGCCTCTTTTTTTTAATTTATTTATTTTTGAGAGAGAAAGACAGAGCCTGCGAGCACGGCAAGGCAGAGAGAGAGGGAGACACAGAATCCGAAGGAGGCTCCAGGCTCCGAGCTGTCGGCACAGAGCCCGACGCGGGGCTGGAACCCATGAACCGCGAGATCATGACCTGAGCCGACGTCGGACGCTTAACCAACTGAGAGCCACCCAGGTGCCCCAACCCTCTCATTTATTAATTTAAGTCTGTGCTTTCACTGATTATCTCCCCAAAACCTCATCCTGTAGATAGGGTTTCAAACCTACCCTCCTTTTGGTTCTAAGACCTTTGAGAAGCATTTTCCCAACTTAAGAGATTTTAGAGGTAGTCAGTTTAAATAGGGCTTAGAGGAGACAAAACCCCTGCGTGTTCTCTTCCACCTTTGTTTACGTGCTGCCTTATTAGTACAGTCAAGGGGCTTTTCCTACTGTTTTTGTGGTGTTTGGCTTCCTGATAACGTCCGTGTAAAATCAAGAAAGTCTAGAGTAAGAAAGTCTACTCAAACACAGAAAGCTTCGAAGAGATTTTAGTTTTCAATGATCTCATGATAAGAGATGAAAAGAAAACCTCCCTCTCTCGAGGCACTTACAGGTAGAAGTTTCAAAAGGCACTTCAGATGAAAGTTCACATAAGTTTCAGGAGACCGTCAGACAGCAAGAAATCACTTACAGAACTCTAGAATCCCTTGGCAATACAGAACAGAGGTTAAGAATTTGACTGCTGGTGCCTAACAGACATGAGTTTGAATCTCTACTCATCATGTGTCTTTGAGCCAGGTACTTAATGTCTCCAAAGTTTAGTTTATTTATCTACCCAATGGAAATAAAAGTGCCCACTGCCTGAAATTAATATAGATTGCTTTGAAATAATATATGTCTATCACAAAGAGCACACTTAAAAGCAGAAATTATAGTTGTTGTTGTTGATTACTTTTTTTAATAAAAATCATCACTGTCTCAATCTATATTCCCTACCTCACGATTCCAAATCTGAGTTAAAGCAGGCTCAGGGACCACAGTGTCAAGGGTAGAAGACCCTGGGTAAGACCAGGTTGCAGTCATGAAGGTAAGTGGCAAGGAGCGTTCTTCTGAACTTTTCCTCTGGTCCCCTATCAAGCTCTACGTCAAGCCCCAGGACCACCCTCCCATACCTGGCATTCTCCGCCCGCATACAGCATTCATTCCCACACTCAACAGTATTTATGGAGTCCCTACTCTGTGCCAGGGGCACTGGGCATAGAGTGGTCAAGACAGACAGGATCCCTGCTTTCACGAGTTCGTGTTCTACAGGGAAGACGTAGGCTAAATAACCATCCTAGTAATCAGTTGATCAAAAACACACATTCTAGGAAATATGGTGTGTCAGAATGCCATCAGAACAGGAGAACCTGAGCTATTCTGGGAGGTGAGGGAAGCCTCCTCAGAAGAGGTGACATTCAAGCAAGACTGAATCAGAAGTTAAGAGAAGCTTAAGGCAAAGAGAACTCTGGGTGCCAAGGGCCTGAAATACAACACAGCAAGGGAAGTGCACAATAGAAACTGGAAAGGCTAGTTGTGAGACTAGAGTATGTGCTGGTGTGGGATGGGGGGAGAACAGCAGGAAGTGGGGCACACAGAGGAAGGGGCACAGGAGGAAATGGAAGAAATAAATGGGGTCTTGTAGTACACGGTAAGGATTTTGAACTTCAGTGTAAGATGGGAAACCAATCAAACATTTAAGCGGTGTAATGTCGTAACCAAATCTGTCCTTTCTAAAAGCCATTCTGACTGATGTGTGCAGAATAAATTAGGGGAGAGCAAACAGACAGGCAGGGAGACCAGAGAGAGGGGGGCTTGAGTAATTATCATCTCGGCTATGGAGTACACGGAATCAGGAATCCGAACACCCAGCAGTCGAACAGGTAGCTTTGCTGGAAGAGGTACAGTATTAAGGCTTATGTTCAGTTAATTAGGAGACTAGATTGGGCCAAAACAGTATTTGATTGCCTTGGTCCAGGAGCTCTGTAGCAGCCTCTTTAAGGTTGTTCCAGAATAAAGAAGTTAGAGACAGAAAATTCTAGCCTGACAGCATGAGAAGATCCACTGATCCTTCTCCAACGAAACTGATGAAAAACTAAAACAACAACAACAACAGCAACCAAAAACATGTAAAGCTCTGGAGATGGTTCTAAGGGCAAACAGCCAAGAACGAAACACCTACGCAAGAAAATCTACGAAAATTTGATAAGAAAGGCAGCGATATGTGCTATTTGAACGAAGACCACTGCCTCCCTCCCCTCTCTCTCGGCTCAGCAGACACTCCAGACCCGACTGCTGCATCCAGGAACATAGGGCTCCCTCTCCCATCGAGCCCAGTTAGAGGGCTTTCCTCCCAGGAGGAACAGGACCTCAGCACTTCTCATCCTGTCCCTAGCCACTGTTGCTGAGGCTAAGTTCTGGGCGAGTGCAGTTGAGAAGTGGACGGGCACGGCATGCTGAGAATATGGGGGGGTGGGGCGCCCTGATGAGGAACAATAAGGCAAGCTGAGGGCCAAGCACAAGCTGGCATTACCCCTACCCCCCGGGCCGGATATGTGTGACATCCCTCAGGTGCTCCTGGCTGCCCAAGGATAAAGGAAAGGACCGAAAACAAACGGTTAAACTCCAGTCTCCACCAGTTTACAAATGCCTCGGCAAATTACGAGAAAACAGCAATCTTATCAATAGCCTAATCTCCAGAAACCTACAGACTCAATTTCCTGGGGCCCCAACATCACCCCTCCACAGTGACAGGGGGAACAAAGGCAAGAAGGAAACCAGCAGGTAAAATTCAAGTTTCTTATAACCTGCAGCCCCGTTGACAAATACTTGAAGCCAAGTATGGAGTGGAACGTTTCTCCAAGGACTCCCTACTGTCTTAATGTTGTTAATGCTTTGCTAGAGGGAAAAACCACCTGAGCTTGACAACAGCTAGGCCTCCAATCATCTGTAAGTCTGTAGCCTATGAAAGACTCTTTGGAAACTTCTCTTTTGACTTTACTTCCCCCAAAGTCCACGGTAGGTAACCAGCCATTCTACACAACGCCAGAGCAGCTCTTCCTGTCCACGGGTCCTATCCCGGTGCTTTAATAAAATCACCTTTTTGCACCAAAGACATCTTCAAGAATTCTTTCTTGGCCATCAGCTCTGAACCCCATGAACCCCACCATCTCCCCCAAACCTCATCCCCCCGATTACTCTTGGCTCAGTTTTTGAGGGAGAGCTTCCACACCAGGAGAGGCAAACCAAGAGGACCTCAGGCTGCTGGTGCTTGGCTCCCAGAGGCAAGGTGGCGCTCAGAGAGGGATCTGCCATCGTCCCCATCCCCAGCTCCATAGCCTTGGCTCCGATTCTCCCCAGGGGGCGGGGGCATAAAACAGCTCATAGTATTCTGCCCACAGGAGCAGACTTCCTTTGCAGCAGAACCTGATGGAGTTCAAACCTAAGATCTGCTCTCTACACAAGTGGAGTCTGCAGAGAAAAGCAAATGGAGAGAGATTCAGGGACTTACTGAAGATAAAGAGCTCGACTGCAGGCTAGCTAGCCTGCAGGACTAAGACAGCTGGGAGAAACCTTTGCGGGGCCCAACCATATTTCAAACACAGACCTCAGACACTATTCCTTCCAAGAAGCCACAATTTGATTGGATTCATTTGTAGGGCAATTTACACCTCTGAGCGTGTTGAAAATAATAGAGCCATCAACCAGCCATGAGTGGAGCTGAACAGTTGGGCATGGTCAAGAAAAGCGAGGAAGAGAGCGTTATAAACACCAGTCATCCCAGGGTAACTGTGTTTGTACTCGAAGCTGCGTCTCCCTGAGGACCAAATGGCATCAGAGGCTGGACGCTAGCAGGGAAAAATAGGCTTCACTCAAATAATCCAGCCAATCACTAAGAAATAAAAAAAGAAATAGGGACTCCTGCAGGTTAAGCGTCCAACGCTTGGTTTCGGCTCAGGCCACGATCTCACGGTTCCTGAGTTCGAGCCCTGTGTGGGGATCCTTGCTGATGGCGAGGTGCCTGCTTGGGATTCTCTCTCTCTGTCCCTCTGCACTTCACCCAATCTCTCTCTCTAAATAAATAAAACTTTAAAAATAAAAAGTAAAGGAAGATATAACAATGCCCCACAATATAGAAAATACTAATAGGGCAACAGAAACTATATAAAAAAGAGTCCAACTGAAATTGTGGAGGTGAAAAGTACAAAAACTGAAATCAGAAGTTCATTAGAAGGGCTCAGCAGACTTAAACCAGCAGAAGAATTAAAGAACTTGAATCGCGAGATTGGTAGAGATTACGCAAACTGAAAAACAGGAAAAAAAAAAGAAAGAAGAAGTATGAACTACGCCCAGAGAAATAGAAGACACCAAAAAGTGCATCAACATACATGTAATAGAAGTACAAGGATGAGAGGCAAGAAAAAGCAAAGAAAACATTTTTTTTCACAATGGCAGAAAAACTTCCCAAGTTTATTGAAAAATAATCTATACGGTGCGCCTGGGTGGCTCGGTCAGTTAAGCGTCCGACTTCGGCTCAGGTCATGATCTCACGGTCTGTGAGTTCGAGCCCCGCGTCCGGCTCTGTGCTGACAGCTCAGAGCCTGGAGCCTGTTTCAGATTCTGTGTCTCCCTCTCTCTCTGCTCCTTCCCTGTTCATGCTCTGTCTCTCTCTGTCTCAAAAATAAATAAATGTTAAAAAAAATTAAAAAAAAATAATCTATACATCCAAGAAGCTCAATAAACCCCAATATGATAAACACCAAGTGATCCACAAATATGCTATGATTTAAAAAAAAAAAGGCTGTAAGTCAAAAACAAGGAGAAAATCTTGAAACCATCAAGAGAAAAATGACTCGTCACCTGCAAAGGACTCCCAGAAAGATTAGCAGCTCAGTAGAAGCAATGAAGGCCAGAAGCAGTGAAATAACAATATTCAAATTGTTCAAAGCAAAAAAAGCATCAGCCAAGAATCCTATATTTGGTAAATCTATCTTTCAAAAATGAAAGCCAAGTAAGGATTTTCCCGGATAAACAAAAGCTAAGACAATCTGTCATTAGCAAACCCACCTTACAAGAACTATTAAAAGATGTTCTTCAGGCTGCAAGGAAATGATCCTACATGATAATGTGACTCCACACAAAGAAAACAAAGGTAATTATGCACCAATAAAGGTAATTATGTTTAAAGTATGAGTGCACATTTCTGTCCTTCCTTCTTTTAACTAATTGAAAAGCAACTGTAGGAGTTAACATGTTGGGCCTATAACATACAGAAATGTAATATTTGTCAATCACAACACAAAGGAGATGGGTGGGAGCAAAGCTATATTGGGCTAAGGAAATGACTGCAATTCGTAAAGTAACATGACAACATATACTTGGGTTTGTAACGGTAATAGATGTGATGGGTATAACAATAATACACAAAAGTGGGGAAAATGGAATACAGCTATATAGAAATAATATTTCTATGTAGTATGTAGAAATGTACTAGGTCACTACCATTAAGCTAGTGTAAATCTGAAACTGATTCTGGTGAGCTAAACTGTGTATGGCCAACCCTAGAGCAACTACTTTAAAAAACTGGAAAAACAGGGGCGCCTGGGTGGCTCAGGTAAGCATCCGACTTCGGCTGGGGTCATCTTACAGCTCATGAGTTCAAGCCCCATGTCAGGCACTGCGCTGACAGCTCAGAGCCTGGAGCCTGCTTGGGATTCTGTGTCTCCCGTTCTCTCTGCCCCTTCGTCACTCGCGCCTCTATCAAAAATAAACATTAAAAAGAATTTTAAATCGTGAAAAAACATTAAAGAAACTAAAACGCTACATTAGAAAATATCCATTTCGTGCAAAAGGAAGCAGTAAAGGAGGACTAGACAAGCAAAGAGACACAAACCACACAGAAAGCAAAAAGTGAAAGGGCTGACATAAATCCAACTGTCTCAATAACAGCATTAAAGAGGCGTGGATGAAACAATCAAAGAAAAAGGCAGAAATTGTCAGACTGGCTTAAAAATACACCATGGTTCAACTGAATGTTGTCTACAGGAGATAGCATTTCGATTTAAAGAAAACAAATAGTGGAATACAGAAGGATGGAAAAAGATGGTACCAAGAGCAACTAAAAGAAAGCTGAAGTAGCTATACTCATATCAGATAAAACAGACTTAAAAACATTACTAGAGATAAAGAGGCACATTGTGTAATGATCCAAGGGTCAATCTATCAGGAAGGTATAATAATTATAACAGAGCACCAAGATACATAAAGTAAAAAACCGGAAGAAATGAAGGGAGAAATGGACCACTAAACAGTAATAGTTGGACACTTCAACGTCCTACTTTCAATACTGGATGGAACAATTATTTATGAAAATAAAGACACAACATACCAAAACTTATGGGGTGCAGCGGAATCAGTGATTAGAGGGAATTGTGCAGTTGTAAATGCATACTTTAAGAAAGAAGAAAGATCTCAAATTAATAGCTTAATCTTCCACTTTAAGACAGTGGAAATGAAGGACAAACTAAACCTAGATCAAGCAGGAGGGAGGAAATTCTTGAAACAGAAAACAGAAAAATAGACATTGTAAAGGAAACCAGAAGTTGGTTCTTTGAAAAGTCCAACAAAATTGATAAACCTTTAGCTAGATTAACCAAGAAAAAAAAATTACTCAATTACTAAACGCAAATGACTAAAATCAGAAATGAACAAAGGGACAAGCCCAAATATCTTCGCTTCAGAGTTAATAACCGTTCTTTACCAACTCTGCCCCAAAAACAGAAGGGAAGGGAATACTCCCAACTCATTTTTTAAATTTTTTCAATGTTTATTTATTTTTGAGAAAGAGACAGAACGTTAGTGGGGGAGGAGCAGAGAGAGAGACACAAAATCCAAAGCAGGCTCCAGGCTCTGAGCTGTCAACACAAAGCCAGACGTGGGGCCCGAACCCACCAACTGCAAGATCACGACCTGAGCTAAGTCAGACGCTTAACTGAGTCACCCAGGTGCCCCTCAACTCATTTTTTAAAGCCAGTATTACCCTAATACCAAAACCAGACAAAGATATCACAAGAAAATTACAGACAAATATTCCTTATAAACATAGACACAAAAATCCTCAACAAAATACGAGTAAACTGAATCCAGCAACATATAAAAAAGATTATATGCCACATCCAAGTGGAATTTATCCCATGAATGCAAAGTTAGTTCAATATCTGAAAATAAATTAATATAACACATAATGTCAGTAGAATTTTTAATTACATGATTATCTAATAGATGCAGAAAAAGCATTTGACAAAATCCAACACCATTTCATGATAAAAGCACTCAACAAACTAGGAATAAATGGGAACTTCCTCAACTTGAAAAAACCCTTTATGAGAAACCCACAGCTAATATCAGATTTAATGGTAAAAACAAGGAATGCTTTCCTCCCAAGATCAGGAACAACACAAAGATGCCCATTCTTACCACTTCTATTCAACACTGTACTGGAGGTACTAGCCAGGGCAGGAAAGGCAAGGAAAAGAGATATAAAGCATCCTCGGGGTGTGTGGGTGGCTCAGTCGGTTGAGCATCCGACTTCAGCTTAGGTCATCATCTCGTGGTTCATGAGTTCGAGCCCCACATCGGGCTCTGTGCTGACAGCTCAGAGCCTGGAGCCTGCTTCCGATTCTGTGTCTCCCTCTCTCTCTGCCCCTCCTCTGTTCATGCTCCGTCTCTCTCTCTCAAAAATAAATAAACGTTAAAAAAATAATTTAAAGAAAAGAAATATAAGGCATCCAGATTGGAAAGGAAGAAACGAAACTATCTCTGTTCACAGATGACATCATCTTACATATGAAAAAATCCTACGGAATCCACTAAAAAATTATTAGAAGAAACAAGCTCAGCAAAGCTGCAGGATACAAGATCAATAAATAAAACTGTTGTATTTTTATACACTTGAAATGAAAAGTGCAAAAACAAAATTACAGGGGTGCCTAGGCGGCTCAGTCAGTTAAGCATCCAACTTCAGCTCAGGTCACGATCTCGTGGTTGGTGGGTTCCAGCCCTGCGTCAGGCTCTGTGCTGACAGCTCGGAGCCTGGAGCCTGATTCCGATTCTGTGTCTCCCTCTCTCTCTGCTCCTCCCCAGAGCTCTCTCTCTCAAAAAATAAACAAACATTAAAATTTAAAAACAAAAACAAAATTACAAAACCCATCATTCACAATAGCATCAAAAAGAATAATGCGCTTTGGATAAACTTAATTAAAAGTAGTGTAAAACCAAACTCTGAATATTCCAAACCACTGTTGAAAAAAAAGAAAATCTAAACAGATGGGAAACATCTCACGTTCAAGGAGAAGATTTAATTCATTGTTAATGGCATGTCATGGCAATACTCCCCAAACTAACCTACAGATTCAACACACACTATCAGAATTCCAGATGACCTCTTTGTAGAAATTGACAAGTGGATTTTAATATTCACACGGAATTACAAGGGACCCAAAATAGCTAAAACAGTCCTGAAAAAAGAAGAAAAAATAAGATCCATACTTTCTGATCTCAAAACTTACTATAAAGCAATGCAGCCTTGCACAATGATAAATATATAGATCAATGGAATATAGCTGAGAATCCAGAAATAAATCCATGCAACCATAATCAACTCATTTTTTACAGAGATGCCAAGACGATTTAATGGGAAAAGAACTCTTTTCAACAAGTTGTGCTGGGACAACTGGATAGCCACATGCAAAAGAACACAGTTGGACCCTTACCTCACACCACATACAAAAATTAACTCAAAAATGGGTCAAAGACCTAACAGAGCTAAAACTACACAATTTTTAGACCAAAATGAAGGGGTAAATACAACCCTGGATTTGGTTAAGGATTCTTAAATAAGACACCCAAAGTGTGAGTGAGCATTTCATGAGTGATCAAAGAAAAAAATTGGACCTCATGAAAGTGAAAAACTTTTGTGCTTCAAAGGACACCATCAATAAAGTGAGACTACCCACAAATTGGGAGAAATTATGTGCAAATCATCTATCTGATAAGGGATTTGTATCCAAAACATATAAAGTACTCTTACAACTCAGGGGCGCCTGGGTGGTTCAGTTGGTGGAGTGTCTGACTTCGGCTCAGGTCATGATCTCACGGTTAGTGAGTTTGGGCCACGCATCAGGCTTGCTGCTGTCAGCACAGAGCCCTCTTCGGATCTTCTGTCCCCCCCCCTCCCTACCCCTCCCCTGCTCGTGTTCTCTCTCTCAAAAATGAATCAGCGTTAAAAAAAAAAAAAAGAACTCTTACAACTCAACTATAAAAAGGCAAACAAATCAATATAACAATAAGCAAACTATCTGAATAAATATTTCTATAATGAAGATATACTCAGGGCCAATAAGCACAAGAAAAGATTTTCTCAACATCATTAGCCACTGGGGAAATGCTCCTCAAAATCACAGAGAGATACCGATTCACATCCCCTAGAATCACAGAGTCAGGTTAGTGTTGGTGAATTCGTGGAGAAATTAGAAAGCTCAGGCAATGCTGACAGAAATAACATGGTGCAGCCTCTTTGGAAAAGAGTCTGGCAGTCCTTCAAAGCAGAGTTACCACGACCCGGCAACCCCACTCCCAGGCAGAAGCCCAAAATGAAAACATAACATACCCACACAAAAATAGGTACATGAATGGTGACAGCAGCCCTGTTTCTAATAGCTGAAAGACATTAACAACCTAAATGTTCATCAACGACAAACGGAAAAACATAATGTGTTATATCCATACAATGGAGTACTATTTGGCCATAAAAAGGAATAAAGTACTGATACATGATAAACTACTTGGCTGGACCAAGGGAAAGGAGTCAGTCACCAAAGTCCGTATTATACAGTTCCATTCATATAGAAGTCTTGAATAGGGAAATCCACTGAGGCAGAAACCAGTCATTGGTTGCTTAGGGGTACGAGGTGGGAGGGACGGGAAGGTAAGGGGGTTTATAGATAAAGGGTATGGGATTTGGTGGGGGGGGGGTCTTTTGAAGTGATGAAAACGTTCTAAAATCGACTGTGACTATAGTGGCAGATACGTGTGAATACACTAAACATCACCGAGTTACACACTCCAAAACAGCGACTTGTATATTATGTAAATTACATCTAAATAAAGCTGTTTTTAAAAAATGAAATGCCAGCTTACACTTATCTCTAATTATGCCCTCTCGCAGCTGGAAAGAAGAGGTCTCTAAATCCTTAAACTCGAAGAAATGCACTAACATGGATTTTGTATGATCCAGGTATCGTGCAGGCACGTAACATTTAGAGCCCATGCAAAAGGCTGAGGTGCCAAAATCGTTACAGTTAGGGTCCCACCTGTTCATGTTCTACAAAGAGGCGTCCCGGTCACTGGGAAATCCGCCAGGATTGGGGAGATGCAGCTATGACTCTTTATGCAACACAGTGCTCCCTAAACCATGCAGATGAATCGACCCAAAGCCACCCAAGTTTGCAAATGGTTAGCCCACCCACCTACACCATGATTTTCCCTCCAGATTCTCCTCCAACTCCCAGTTACCAATTTATTTTGACCAAAAAAAAAAAAAAATTCCAATTTGATCAATTAGAGGGAAGCTCTAACAGGTAGCCGGGTCTCTTTAGGTTTTAGCTTCCTGCGGCCAGGGGCTTAAAAACAAACAGTAAAATTAGCAACCGCATCAAACAAAATCAGACGGAAGAGTTGAAATTCAAAATTTCGGTATAATGAACCCTAGTGGCAAGACCCAGGCTTCAGTACTCGGATTAACAGTGAAAGCAGCCACAAAGGGTACCCAGGGTACAGCTTTGGCAATAGAAAACGAGATGTTTAGACCTCCGCGGACTTTTGGTAAATCTGGTTCCCTTTGCTTCCCCATACATCAAGTTTTATGGAGCCTACACTTCGCATTTGGAACCCAGAGTGCCCCTCACTTGTTTTCATTGTTCCTGTTATCAAACAATGCTATAAAATGATGCAAACTTCAGCTCTTTTCTCTCCGTCTGTTTAAACTCATTCTGAACTGTGAACCCTAAAATTTACACCCGACCCTTGAACAACCTCCAGATTCAGGGCTAGGGGTGCGAAGTATCATTTTTGACTCCCCCCAAAACTTAATAGCCTATAGTTGACCAGAAGCTTTACCGATAACATAATTAACACGTGTTTTGTACATGTGTTATATACGTACATATGTATATACATATATATGCACACGTTGTATATAACACGTATAGATCGTATTCCTACAATAAACTCGGCTTAGAAAAAAATATGTTAAGAAAACCATAAGGAAAATACGTTTGCAGCACCGTGCGGCAAAAAACAAGCAAACAAATCTATACAGACAGTGTGACCCTAGGTCCCTCAGGTCTGTCTCTTGCTGCAACAGTATTTGGACGGAACCCATCCAGGGACGCCCCTTCTTCCAGCCTCCAACCACCCACCAACCTCCTCCATAGGAGCTACCTTCCCCACCACCTTCACTGCCCCCTGCCTCTGGGACCAGCCAACACCAGCTTTTGAGCTTTGCCCCTTATCTGCACCAGCTACAAGAGCTCCCAGATTTGCAGAATTATTCCACCCAAGTGCCAGCCATGGTCAGCCCCAGTCTACCTGCATCTGCGGGCCTCCTACCCTCCCTCCCAGCTTCTATTTCCACCGCGACGGTGTGGCTCTGGACGGCTGGGGCACTTCCTCCGCCAGTGGGCAGAGGACCAGCGCCAAGGCACTGAGAGCCCCTCAATGCCAACCCCGCACCGCGGCTGTGCCCTCTTCTAGGACGAGCAGAAGCCTCCCAAGACTGACAGGGCCAAACCCTGAACTCAGTGGAAGCCGCCCCAGCCCAGGAGAAAACCCCGAAGCAGGCCCTTCTGGATCTGCAAGCCCCGCCCACACACACTCTGGGTCTTGCCGGAAACCCGGATCCTAGAGGAGCAGGTGAACCTCGCCAGGAAGATGGGGTGCACTTGCCTGAGCTCCGGGGGCCGGGCTGCGCAGCGTCTCTTCCAGAGACTCACCCTCCTGCCCCCTAGCAGCCTCCGGAGCTCACGGCTTTTGAGGGGCCCTTCTGCACCCCCTGGTGTGGGGGCTTCTGCCAGAGCCTCTACCCGCAGCCCCTAGGCAGCTTTCTAGCTCTGCCCAAGCCATTAACCAAATGGAAACAGTATAGCTTTTGGCAGGAGAAAAAAAAAAAATCTGCATATAAGAGGACAGAGGCTGGTCAAACCTGTGTTGTTCAAGGGTCAGCTGTATTTCTTTTTTACTTCAATTACTCCAAATTAAAGCCAAATTAAAAAGTCAATTCCATTTTTAAAAGACCAATCCAAGTCGCAAAAGGATACATTATGATCCTATTTATACACACACTGGTGCGCATGCACACACAGAAAGGACACTCTAATTGTGTGGGAGTGGGGTAGGGGTAGGAGTGAAGAGAGATTTTCAACGTTGCCTTTGTATTAAGTGAACACATAAAATTGCCATTTTTGTAAGTTAAGAACAGATATCAGCAATTTCATAAAATTTAATTAAGAAAAAAAAAAAACACAATGATACGTTTACTGTCCCTCAAACTTTAACCTTTCTCCCATTCTTTTGATCCAGTGGCCCGAATGATCAGGCAGCAGATTTCAGACGGCTCTTCCTAATTCTTGGCCACCAGAGTACTCGCTCTAGTGATATGACATTATGGCGTGAGAGCACCAGGCCATCTGCAGAGTGAAACATTGTTACTTTGAACAAGATCAAGTTTCAGTCCTTGCCTGTATCAAAGTGGACATAAAAATATTAACTTCCAATGGCTATTGTGGAGATTGAAAGGAGGTATGTGGGAGAATGGGAGGTAGTAAGATACATACACGTACTGATACCTAATAGATATTCAGTATGTTACTTTCCTTCGGAAGGTCAAATGTGGAACAGCATTAGAGTGAGCAGCTTTGCACTGATCTATCTTTGCATCTGACCCCCAGGACAGAAATCAGCTAGGCACCAAGCCACATGAGCCCACACAGCAATCACCATCTGACGACATTGTTCAAAAGCCTGCCTTTGATTCCAATATAAGAATGAGGGTAGGCAGAAATGGTCTCCAGACGGATCACCATCTCACAGGACCTACAACAAGGCTGAGCGGTGGGGCCCTTGCTCTTTAAGTGACACCACATGATTTGATGCCACCCTTAGATTAGATGGATACAGTCTCTTTCCAAAGCGCACAGGAAGATAACCATCACTCTTTATGGTAATGGTAGGGTTTATGGAGGAGGAAACCTCAACAGCTTCTTAGTCCTGGTAACCAACTGCCCAGGCAGAAATGCCATCTTGACATCAGCTGGTTCCCTGCCTACTCAGCCCTGGGCCTCAATACACCCCTGTGCAACACAGACCCCAGCTCAAGGCTTGAGTCAAGCTTTCTCCAAAATTTAGGCAAGCCAGGGCAAGTGGAGAGCAGATGCCCCCAAATGCTTCAGAGTCCCCTAAGGATCCTTCCAAGAATGGAGCTAACTGGAACCCATTCCAGACCTGTCTACTCAAACTCTGCAGAGTGGGAGCCCAGGAATCAGTAATTTTCAATAAGCCCCCAAGGGAACTCAAGGCCAAGGTGCCATTACATCAGCTTAAGTAAATGACTGCCGTGAGCTGGGGATCACTGTAGCCCTCCACCCCCACCCCGGGGCACCAGTTTCAGTGCCTAAGGTTTGCTGGACAGGGTCTGTGTCTTGGGACGTGTGGAATGGCAACAGCATCCCTGAGTGTTTCAAGACTTGTCAACGGTGTTCTAGGAGGTGGCTCTCGGGTTCAGACGGAACCTGGCCAAGGATTTCCCCACCGCCCCACCACATCGGTCTTCCCCAGAGCGTGGGTGCACCCACGGGCGATCAGGAGGGGATTATGCCGGTACCTGGTGCCATGTTTTTAATAGTCGTGCATGTATCTCAATGTGTTTAAGAAGAGAAATTAACACAGCAGGTCTGGATTTTGTGGATTTCATGAGTTAGGACAAGTTTCAAGAAACAAGAGATTTAATTCTTGCAAGTGAGCCAGGTTTAAGAAAAAAAATGAATAACAGTACAAGTGGCTTGGGGGTAAGGCACAGGTGACAAAGTGGCTGGAAAACCACAGCTCTGGATTAAGCTTATGAGGAATGGCCGAACACCAGGCCAGCCCAGAAGACAGAGAGATGCCCTCTGGGAAGGAAAATGTCCTCAAGGAACAATATGCCCCAGGCCCTGGGTAAGGTTAGGGAGGGGAAACCACCCCTCACATTTCCTTCCGCCCACAACTCATGCCTGCCTCCAAGCTGAAGAGCTGCAAAAAAGAACAAGTAAAAACCACAGCAGTTTTGTCAATAATCATAACGTGCTACTTTTGTAACAAGTATTATTTTAGCTTTAAAAAAAAAAAAACAACAACAGTGCCGTTTCACTCAACTTTCCATGGGACATTGCAAGCAGGAGCCGTTGGGGCAATAGGAGACAAGTGTCTCCCTGATGCTGTTAGCAAGCTCGGGACATGAGAGCCCTACCTCAAGGGCAGGAGTGTGGCCACTGCCCCGGCATGAGCTGCAACGGGGACGACGCCACGGTGAGCCAGAGAAGGGAACAGCTCTGGCAGGGGGAGGAGGTGGCCGAGAGGGCAGTCCACAAAGAGTGAAGGTAAACCGCCCTCGCCCTCTGGGAGCGTTTCAAAGGAAGCTGTAATCCTGTATTCTTGCATGTTTGTCCCATCTTTCTCCCGTGTGTGTGTGTG
>NC_064808.1:96014187-96042590 GCF_023721935.1 Panthera uncia | reverse complement strand
GGTGGGATCAAAAACCGGGCAGGATCTAACTCCACCTGCCCGGACTGCCGCCAACACTTCCTCTGCGTAAACTGTATCTCCCCGACTAGATGCTGAGGGAGGGAGGGAGGGAGGGTTTGAGGAGCTGTTGGGGGCACCCGTCCCACTGAGTTCACACTACCTTCTGCTGCATCAGGGTCTCTAGGGACTGGAGGACCCAGGCTTCTCAGGAGCAAAGGGTTTAGGGAGGCTCTGTAAAGTCCATTCAGAGTCCCAGAAGGAGCACAGAGCTTACCTTCCGAGGGAGGAACCCTGGAGCCCCAGCACACACTAGTGTGCAGTCCTGGGTGAGCCACTGGGAACTTCAAGCTCATCTTCCGTCAAATCAAGAGCTAATAACTGATATATATATACCTTGTGGCACTGTTGAGAGACTCATCCGAGGGAAGACAAAAGGGCTTTGGGAAATCACACAGCATTTTCTTTCTCCCAGGTATTATCCTAGGCATGGGGTGGCCCCAGAGGTCCCAAAGCTCCAAAGCCTGCAAAGAGCAGGTGCTGCAGGGCCAGCCAGGGGTACCTGCGTTGAGGCCCCTGCCCAGACAAAGCCAGGCCCCTGCTCAAGTGGACCAGAAGTCATGCACAGCCCAGGCGAGCTAGAGCACTGGCTCTCAGCCACTCATACCGACCATCAGCCACCTCTGCTGTCTCCAGTCTCCCGCAGCTTCTGGGAAAGTTCAAGGGCAAGGAGGCTTTCGCTCTTTGACTCTTCTTGTTGATGTCTGCCAGATGTTTAGGGGGAGAAGGGAGGAGGGGAGACAGCTGACACACACACAGAGGCAGGTACTCATTCTGAGCACCCCAGGGGTCCTCTAGCCTCAGAGGTGATCCTTATCACCCAAGCCTCTTGCTTCCTGGCCACAGCACAGGCTGAGTCGTGCATGTTGCAGAGAACACACTAAACTTGGGCTGTTTTGTACGGTTGCAGGTTCGGAGGCTTTGGGGTTTTCTGCATCTGGCCTTGAAGCATCTAGAAACACTTGAATCCTTGGGTGATCCCCCCCCCTTTTCTCTCTCTTGTAGCCCTACTCACCCTGATGTGTACGAAACCCCACACCAGAGGCTCCCAAACCTTTGTGCAGCCTTTGGAGAAAATGTCTCCACTGACCTCCCCTGACCCATTCCCATCCTATTTCCTTAAGTCCCTGCCAAAGAACTCGTCCAGGAGCAGAAATACGCTTGCACTCCACATACTCCACCATTTCTGATCCTTGCCATTAGGGGAAGCAGGAGAGAGACAGAGCGAGGAGGCTCTACTCTACATTTTTGTGACGATGGTCAGAGGCTCCTCTCTGCCTGTGTCTGGGGCCAAGAATCAGGGCAGGTCAAAGCCACTGCTTTTCACTACAGCTGATGGCACGAGAAGCAGGGAAACTGTCCTTCCCAGTTTTGTAAAGATGACGTCAGGCCTTTTCCTCTTCTCTGCTGACACCCTGAAATACTCCGTGAGCTTCTCGTGCACAGACACATGGCTGGCTGCTCGTCCATGTTCCCGTCTCCCCGCCCAGTTCCGTACCTGGAACAGGCAGATGCCGAAGCGAACCGCGAGGACAAGGTGCGGCTGATTCAGCTCTATCCTTACGGGGCTCGCACAGTGTCTAACACAGCAGATGCTTCGTACTGCTTGCTTGACGAAAGCCGCTGGAATGAGCGGCCACCCCTCTCCTCGCCCTGCCCTGGCTGAGACGCCCAAATTAAATACAGGCTTCGAGCCACCTAGGAAATCTTGCAAATCAGTGCTGAGTCTCAGAGACCTGTTGCACGGGTGACAGCCTGAGATGGAGAGGTCACCCAGGTGTGAGCGCTCCCATCGGCCCAGGAAGGGGGTAAAGGTGAGAACGTGCTCTCACCACCGTGTCGACACAGACGGGTCAGAAAGGCGGTCAAGCTCCACCCTACCTGTGCGTATGCCTTTACCATCAAAACACAGCAAGACAGGAGAGTATCAAAGCCAGCCACATCATTTGTGGTTTCACTTCCATGGTGAATCATTGCCCTGTGCAGGTGCCCAAGGAAAGCGATCTCGGGGTTAAGTATCTGGTCGAGCTGACGGCGAGCCAGAGGCAACAGGGTGAAGCAGCGAGGGCTCCGAGCATGAGGTCCACCCGCCAGGGTACAGCACGCCAGGTATCCTTGGGCCAATCATGAGCCTTCTGCGGCGGGAACGGTTTACCTGCCCTTCACCAGGGTGCGGCGAGGTGTGAAAAGTGCTTGGGCCACAGAAAATGCTCCACACCTGTGAATTATTTAAGGTGTTAACCTGGACGGAGTTACAGACGCCCCGTGGAAAAATCGTGGGCCACTATTTGCATAGACTGGGTGTGAAAAGCCATCCCCAGCCCCCTCCCCCAGCAGAGCAGTGCGGCCTCCCTGCCTCCAGGAGAGCCCCGGACTCTGGTTTCCTGAATCTGGTCCCGAACCACTGCCGGAGGCTCCGGGGCACCCGCGAAGGGAGGGAGAAAGCAGAAACTCTTTGCTGCCCGAGGGAAGCCAGCTGCTGAGGGCAGGCAGGAAATCTAAAAGGAAACAGGGAAGATGTCGCAGATGTGTCTCCCACGCACAGGGGGATTTTCCATGCAGCTAATAAGCTTAAGCCTCAGATCTCTCGCTTATGTGCACCCTTCCAAGCCCCTCTGCCCAGTTTGGTGTTCGTGTTCCAAGAAGCCTCCAAAACCTTAAAGCTTCCGGCCCCACACAACCTGGATCTGCCCAGACTCCCTCCCCATCTCGTCCCCAACCCAGTAGCCAACACCCTCTGCCAGCCAGCCTCCTCCCAGCGGACATTCACCTGCCTAGCCAGCTTGGGTTCCTGCCTCCAGGCCCCGGCTCACGACATTCCCCTGCCGGGACTGCCTTTTCCCTAACTTTCTGGCCTGATGAACTCCTACTCACTCTTCAAGACCCACAGCAAATACTACCCACAGCGGGAAGCCTTTTCCCAAGTCGCAAGCAGAATCAACACTCGCCCCCACTGCACTCGGCATGTCCCTCTGTCACAGCACAGACACGCCACACGGAGACTGCAGTTTTGACGGTCAGACTCCCTGCCCAGACTGTCTGCTCCCCCACAATATCCACGTGGGCTTGTCTGACTCTACCTCCCCAGAGCCTGCTGGCTCAGAGCTGGCCCCACCTCCACCCCAGGTTCTCGGCAAATGCTTCTTACATCAATGAACCCACGAACGGCCCTCGTGCTAGGGACAATGACAGAGTGATTCTGAAAGGTGAGAGTTGAGTCCCGGTGTCCCATCTGCAGCCAATGCTCTCACATCTAGCCACCCCTCCTGGACACCTTATTGGCCAGCCCTGAGAAACCGTTCCTGGAGCCTGTGCGCCCTCTTGTGGCCGAAACGGCCACCAGCACCTCCTCTACCAGCATCTACACAGATGCCTGATCCCCACCCAGCACGCTGGGTTTACCTGCGTCTTACTCACATGGAGGCTCAAGTCTGTAATTCCTTGGCCTGGAAGGGACTACAATAGGACTCATCTCACCCGTGGTCTCAAACACCCTGTCCGCCTTGGAGCCGGTTCCCCCGACAGGGACGGTGGGCTCCATCCATTCAGGAGGGCTCAGAGAAGAAAAGGGAAGGCCGTGCCTGCTTCCTGTGTCTCTGGTCCAACATGCCCACCTGTGGCTTCCGGGGCCGGCCCGGCAGCCTGCGAGTGAGCACCTCCAGGCCCAGCGCCTCCAAGACACCTGGGAGTCGTGCCAGGGAGGGTGGGCAAAGTCACACCCCACCTGCTGGTTTCTGAAGGAGCCCGCCAGTGGCTCTATCCCAACTGCCTCCCTCCATCTGTACCACACGGTGCCACCCCCCCCCACCCCAGCCCTGCCACCTGAAACCAGCAACAGCAAACCCCTGTGCTTTCTCCAGACCGTGATGCCAGTCACTGAGGCGTGCTTTCTGCCGGTGTCCCCCACCCTCCGTCCCGCCAGTTAAATATAGTCATTTCTCTATCTTCCCTACTCCTGAAGAAGTCAGAGTCTGAGACTACCCACCCACCCCCACACTCTACCCAGTTCACTTACATCCTCCTTTTCGCACCATTTTATGGCTGCCTACAAAATGCCACTTAACAATCACCTCTCCCAGGAAGTCCTCCTTGATTACTCGATAATCATATGGCATTGTTTTGATGCACAGGAATAAGAGAGACAGCCCCAGACCTCGGTGGGGGAGACAGAGGGGCGGAGGTGATATTACAGTGGTTATTACAGGGCAGCTGGTGCTTTAAGAGGTGAGCAGGGGGGCTCTAAGGGCACTGAGGGCTGCACAGACCCGATTCGAGGGTGGTGTCACAGAAGTGTTCCCGGATGAGGTGACATGTGCAGAGTTGGAAAGGACGACTAAGTCATCAGCTGCCATGCAGAGGAGGTGATGAAAGAAGGCGCTCTAACCTCAAGGAAACGAGAGGCAGGAGAGGCGGACACTGAAGGTTCAGTGTGGTCAGAGGCTTTGAGAGTCAAGTCGTGGCCAAGGGCAGGTCACCAGGGGCCTTGCTGCTGAGAGAGATGCTGGGAGCCCGGTCCAGGGCAGGCAAGGTGGGGAGGCAGCCCAGTCTGGCAATCAGCTCCATGCAAGTAAGGAAGGGAGGACAACCCTGGGATGCTGATGTGGGCAACAGGGGACGGCAGTCCGCTCACAGCAGAAGGCAATTTCGTTCTGCCCTGTTGGATTCCAGGTACCTTTGGACCTTCAAGAGAGGTCTCCCGGGCAACGGAAATACAGATTTATCGCTTAGGACAATTCTCTGGACTAGACAACTTAATTCGGGAGAGAGCAGCACCCAGGTGACAGATGCAACCTTGGAAGTGGACCAAGTCCCCAGGGAGAGGATACAAGCAAGAAAGGCAGGGCCACAGTGGGAGCCCGAAGGAATGCCAACCACCAGGTGGAGGAGACAGAAAAGATCATCCAACCAGGAGGCGACGGGAATCACGGTAGCAGAAAGTCTCCGGGGCGGCAGGCAAACTCTGCAGAGAAGTGCGGCGAGGCCATCGTGCACTTGGCAGTGGTCACAACACCAAGGACGTCAGGCCTCGGCGGGAGCAGTCCCGGTGGAAGGAAGGAAGGGAGCGAGGCCAGACCACGTGGGTGGCAGCAAACGTGGGCAGAAGGGGTGCCCGAGAGCGGGGCACCACAGAAAGACCACGTGTTTCCACGAGAAGAGGGGGCTGACCTCTCTCCCCCTGGCTGAGCAGTGAGGGGAAGGGAAGCCATCTGGCAGTGGTTAGAGCTGGACATATAGAGTCCAGGGAGTTGACAGGAGGAGGCCTGGATGATGCTACACGCCGTAGAAAGGGGTGCTGGAGACCTGGATGGCTAATTAATGCTTGGAGAGCGGGGTTCAGAAGGCTTTGAAAGGACGAAGAACTTTCTGCTGCAACCGAAGGAAAGATACAGAGGGTTTTGGACACAGATTCGTCTGTGGTTGTGCGAGGGGTGGAGAAAGGCAAGGAACCGAAGGTCTCTACTGCCCCTGTGCGGTCCCAACATTGGTTGAGAGGACTGGGGGAGCGGGCAGCATGCTGGGGAACCTGAGAGCCCTGAAAGTTCGACAGAGCCACCATGGGGAGAGTGCCGGTCATGGATATGGAGAGGGATCGTCGGGGGCGGGGACAGGTCAGCTGGGAGGTCAGAGACAATGCTGTTGCTGTGGTCACGTCCCCAAGGCTGAAGTTTTCCAGCATCCCAGGTGCAGGCGTGAGGAGGTGGAGGGCTGGCATTTGGCTGGCCAGGTGTTGGCAGGAGAGAGGTGTGCTGAGGGCACTGGCCTTGGGGGCTGGGTGGGGGAGGATAGAGGGCAAAGCCAAGAAGGGGCTGCCGGGTTGAGAGAGACTGGACGGTCCGGGAGCTGGATCTTTAGGACACTGAGGAGCAGGCGTGATGAGGACGAGGGAGTGGGAGGGCGGGAGGACAAGAGAGCAAGGCGGGAGGACGGACAGCTGGCGCCTGAGTTTCACCAGGCCAAGAAGACACCGAGCCACGGGCAAGATGGTGGGCAGCGGGGCTGAGGCCTAGGTGAAGGTTTCTCAAGAATTGGGGAGGGGGGCGGCTAAGGTGCCAGTCAAGGAAGCATCCGTTCACGTCACCCAGGGAGGGGGGCTGGACTCAGAGACGTCAGACTCTTCCTTGAAAGAGTGACGGGGTCAGCACTGGGAGACACGACAGGAGGGGCCACGGATGGTTCTGCCCGGAGGCTCGAAGTCCCAGACGCGAAAGGGTTTTATTTCACGTGACCTTGGGAGGTGGAAATGTTTAAGCAGTGACAGCAGTGAGCTGGAAGAATACTGCCCCCTCGTCTTCCCTCCTACCTCCTCGAACACGACGAGCGGAAGACTAACCACTGGCTGTGGACAAAAAGCAGCCAAGGGTCCTCAGGTTTGAGTTTGGGAAAGGAAAGCGGTCTTTCAGAGAAACGTTGAGAACACAGAGTCTTTCTCCCAGAATGGAGAGGAGGAGGAAGGGGAGGAGGAACTCAGAGCAGTATGGAGAGAAGAGAGCTGCGGTCAGCCTGCATCTAGCACTTAAATTTGGATGACGGGGACAGGAGGCCAGGGGACAACTGGCCAGAATCTAACTTCAGAACAGACTGAGGCCCCTAAGGACAGAGGCCTGGGAATGCCTACCGGACGGCACACCCTTCCCATGGGTTTCTAAACTGAACGCGCCCGGGAGAGGTTACAGCCCCCACCTCCCCCAAGAAATCCCAGTCACAGGTCTCAGGACCAGCCAGGCTCCAGCCCCCCGTGCCTAGAACTCCAAAACAGCAGCAGACCAAGCTCCTGGGGCCACCCGTGCCTCTCCAGAAAGAGCTGCTGTTGCCCAGCTGGATTGTCCATCCAAGGGAACGGCCTCCCCATCACTCCCCAACCACATCCGGGTTGCATGGAACCTTGATTCGCTCCACCCCGCTCCTCCCCATCCAACCTCATACACACACACGTGGGTGCACACACGCACACACGCTCCAGTCAATCAACTTGGCACCAACTTCCCCCCCCACCCTTGCCCTCCGGGCAGTCTGAGGGCATGCCGTCACTAGGATGATTAAGAACAGAAAAGGAGATGAGCACTCACCCTGGCGAAGCACAGGGCTCAGGCCTCCCGCCCGACTTCCCACTGCTCAAGGCACAGAGACCTGAAGCATCTATGTCTTAAAGGCAAGGCCTACACACGCAGCCATCCGTCAAAACCAATGGTCCCTTGCAAGGGGCCAACCTGTTGGAAGGGAGGCAGATGTGAATCAGGCCCGAAGTCACTCCGATCTCCCTTTTTCCAGTAATCCCCCATAACCTCTGCTCTGTGGCGCAATTTTTGTGGAATTAAACACGAACGGCTTCAAAATAAATAATTACATTTCCGTCTTCAGCTGATCCAAGCTGATCGTTTGACAGCTGGCCACAAGAGCGGAAAGATCACAGGCAGGAGATTAAACGCTATTGACCCTATGGCCTAGCTGGAGGCTGGTTCTCCCCAGTTAGAACTGTTGTAATGGTTTTTAAAAATATCTCAGGCACCCGTGCCCTGGGGGGCCAGCCACTCTGCTATGGGGGCTGTTACACTGGAGGCCAAGAGAGGAGGGCCCCAGAAGCAGAGGGGCCACCCTCCTGGGCTCCCTTCTGCCAGGTCCCTCTCAGGGCTTCCCTGTAGCCCCCAGGGTGGTGGTCCACTGCCCCCTTTCCTAGGTCTTCCCCTCCTTCCATTCAGGTCTCTCTCTTCCTAGTCCAATCTCAGGTTTAGTGTTCATCCCAGGGCCAGGGCTGGAAAGGGACCCATGGAGGAGGTGACGCAGGCCTGGGCACCTGTGGGCAGGGTCTGGCAGCCATGACATGGGCACAAGGAGAAACGACAGACCTCAGGAAGGGGTGCCCAATGTGTGGGTGAGAGGCAAGGGTCAGGGACCAAAGTGGCGTGAGTGCAGAATCCTGGAAGAAGAGCTTGAAATAGGGACCAAACCAGAAACCCACTTGCAAGAACGTGAAAAAACTCACACATTGAGGAAACTCGGGTATAGGCATGTCTATTAAAGAGAGTCGGGGAGGGATGCCTGGGTGGCTCAGTCAGTTAAGCGTCTGACTCTTGATCTCAGCTCAGGGCATGATCTCTTGGTTCGTGGGTTCGAGCCTCATGTTGGACTCTGTGCTGACAGTGCGGAGCCTGCTTGGGATTCTGTCTCCCCCTCCATCTGCCCCTCCCCTGCTCTCTAAAGAAATAGATAAATAAAACTTGGGGGGGGGGGGAAGGGACAGAGTTGAGGAGCCAAGAGTGGGGATTCTCTCTCTCTCTCCCTCTTCCTGCCCCTCCCCTGCTCTCTCTCAAAATAAATAAATAAAACTTTTAAAAACAGAGAGAGAGAGAGTTGGGGAGCCAAGAGCTGAGGTAGGGGTAGGGCTGGGTCCACCTCAGACTCCAGGACAGTACAGTGTGTGTTCTGCCTCCGGGCGAGAAGGCTCTGGAATCTGACCATGAGCCCAGACTTAGGGACTTGGGGAAGAAACGGGGTGTGGACGCCCTTCTGCAGAAGAGGTACTAATGACTTCAGAGTATCCCCCCCCCCCCAACTTCCCTGTCCGTAGAGCAGAGAACTGTGCTTCTGAGGTTTCGCTGGTAACTCTAGGGAAGCAGGAGAGGTCAAAATAAGGGACTTTACAATTTGAACAGACATGTCACCAGAGGCCCAGGCATCGTTGGGGTGAGGCTGCTCTCACGGGGCCAGGTCCTTATCTCAGAGGCAGGGCCCTCCCAGCGCCAAGCCCTCAGACTGGTTTGGGTCCTGGCTCTGGTACTTACTGGGGCATCACCTCCCTCATCTGCGTCAACGAGTGGCTTTAGAAGGCCCACCTCACGGAGTGCTTTAAGGCTTAAATCAGAAAACCTGTGGAAGAATTTTGCCAGCTGCCAAGCACTGCACAAACGTTTGCCCCCAGTGATGAAAATATAAAAGGGGCATCTGGGTGGCTCCGTCGGTGAAGTGTCCAACTTCAGCTCAGGTCATGATCTCTTGGTTCATGAGTTCGAGCCCCACGTCGGGCTCTGTGCTGACAGCTGGGAGCCTGCTTCAGATTCTGTGTCACCCTCTCTCTCTCTCTGCTGCTCCCCAGCTCATGCTCTGTCTCTCTCAAGAATAAACAAACATAGGAAGGAAGGAAGGAAGGAAGGAAGGAAGGAAGGAAGGAAGGAAGGAAGGAAGGAAATATAAAAATAGGAGTTCCATTCCCAGGACAAGCAAAATGATGGGCCTTTGGGTGCACCGGGGCCCATCGGGATGCCCCAGTCCCCGGGCCTTCTAGATGTAGTTCTAGCTCTATTCCTTGGCTGCTCTGCCTGGAAAAGCAGTCTGGATGGCCCCACTCACTTCGGGCCCAGATGAAACCTTGGAGTGTCTTTGGGAGCCTCTGGATTTGGGGGCCCAGGGGGAGGTGCTCAGCCCCTGCTGGGTAAGATGATCAGTGCCCGCCCCCCTCCCGCCCCACTCCCTGTCTGGCAGGGAAAGCGGAAGGGGAATACCGGCCCCATGAAGCAAGCGAAAACCCTGCAGGCCCAGAAGGTGGAGAAAAATGCGATTAGCATTTTATCTCTGCACCCCGAGCCTGGGAGCCGCGTCTGCATGCCCGCCTCTGTGGGACGAGGGGCAAACGCAGCCAGGACCTTGTCTGTCCACTCCGGTGCCTCTCCCCGGGGAGCCTGCCTAGAGTCTGCGCCCAGAGCCCAGACATCTCCTCTCCTGACCGCCCTGCAGAGCAGGGAGGCGGAGGGAGGCTGAGGCTTTCCTCCAGCAACAGGAGTCCCAGCCCCTTTCCGTGCTCCGAGTGCGAACACCCTCTCCCACTTCCCCCACAGCCCTCTTGCAATTAACTCCTGGTGCCGATGACAGCCCTGGGAAATGTTAAAATAAGATGTGGTGGCTCTGGAAGGCATGAGTCAGGGTTGGGCAGCAGCCAAAGCTGCCACCAGTCTCCCTTCCCCAGCTGCCGGCGGACTCTGGACAGGGAGCCGGCAGCCCCAGGAAGCATTTGTGGTGGAGACCCAGAGGTGGCTGCCTCACTTCCCTCCCAAGCTTAGGGTCCTCTGTGCCCCTGGGTCCCAGGTGGGGCACAAGCAGCTGCCATTGGCTGGCTGGAGCCCCACCCCCGGGCCTACAGAGGGTCCCTCTTTTCTTCACCTCTAGCAAATCCCCTTCTCCCCTCTCTTCCTCTGGTTCCCTGCCAGTTCCCGGTCCCCTGGAATGCTGGTTCCAATCTGGCTTCCAAATCTCCTTTCAGCCAGACACCGGCCCTCACATCAGCTCCCCTCCTGCTCGGCTGCCCTCATTCTTTGGATCCCTAGGCTGACACTCCCACCGGCCCTTCATCTTCCCTTGCTGATCCAGAACGAGGGACGGAGCGAGCACCTCCACGCTACAAATCCAGCCCCATGTCCTGCAGATGCAGCGGTCCTGGCTGCAGGTTTGGGGGAGTCCAGCGGGGAGGCCCCCGGGCCAGCAGAGCCTCCCAGAGATGCCGCCCCCCCCCCCCCCCCCCGAGGCATTGGCCGGTGCCAGCACGTGGCCCGAGCCCCGCTTGTCCAGACACGGGGCTCCTCACACCGCCTTCTCAGGGGCAGACACACCGCCCACGTCCAGTGGGGGTGACTCAGGCTGTACTTGGGCCCGGGCTCCGAGCCCAGCATCGCCCCCACCCCCTCCGAGAAGAGAAGGGTGAAGAGACCAGGCTCTTGGCCTCCAGAGCCTTGCCGCAAACCCCGGACCCGAGCCCGGCTTCCCATCTACGAGGCGCAGGAAGGAACGCCCGCCTGGCGAGACCGTTGGCAACGCCGGGTGCCATATTCACGCAACGCGTTCAGCAGAGTCTGGTAAGTTCTCACTCGACACGTAGCATTTCTTGCTGCAGTTATGCCAACGTATTGATTTTTTAAAATAGTTACTCCAGGGACCAGCGGGATGAGTCCCCACCTCAGGTGACCTCCTTCCTGGCATCAGGGTCCCATGGAAGCCAAATCAGTAACTGGGCACCAAATGAACACACAATCAGATCAAGGAGGGGGGGGGAGTGTGAGGGAAATTTTCTCTCTGAAAAGGCCCCACAGCCCCCACTAGGGCTCCACCACAGTTCCTCTTCATCAGGAACCTACCAGCATCCCCCACTCCCAGGCCCTGTCCTCTGACCTGGGTTTGTTCAGAGCCATGCAGCTTATTTCCTGTGCACCCGGGATCCCCCCTGTGACGACGCCTTCTCTGTCTAGACGTGTGTCACCGACTCAAGCCAGAGTAGGCCCCTGCTCCCCAGGCCTCTGAGATGGCATTTCTCTTCCCATTATGAGTTGGCTTCAGAAAACCAGCCCTCAGTATTCAGAGGCTTCACCGCTTTTGCAGCCCACGGCCCGGCTGTCGGGGTGCAAGCGTGTGCCGCTTGCCACGCACAGGGTGTGACGGTTACGAAGGGCTTCACCCCACGCACTGCCTCGGCCCTGGTTTATTATGACCCAGTCTTCCCGCTCTGCACTGTAAGGTCCTTAGTGACCACCCGGCACGCGGGCTCACGGTTCTGTTCCATCACAGGGAAAAGCAAGTCGAGAGAAGCAGCCAGGAAGGACTACTGCATGAAGGCAGACACCCCTTTGGTTCCCAGGGGCCGGGACCACGGGTCAGCCTGGCTCCTCTCCAGACCCTGCCTGAGGGCCCCCTGCCCAGCAGAAGCAATGGTGACACCGCCTCTGACCCCTTCCCGCGGCCCAGCTGGGGGGTCGGGAATGGAGACCGGGCAGCTGGCTGCAGCTCTGGCCCCTTTGATTCTGCAACTGAGAACCGGGCAGATGGTGGGGGGAGAAGGAAGGCGGGGCCAAGCGCTTTATCCCAGCAGGCCTCTCTCCATCCCTCCCTCCCTCCGCACCACCCCCCCCACCCCTCGCCCTCTGTCTCGTCCACATCTCTGCACTTCTGCCTTCTCACCGCCTTCTGTTTTCCTGTCCATGGCCCTCACTTCCCATCTCAATCCTGATCTTTCCGTTTCTTTCAGCGGGGAAGGAATTTCCTAGATACCTTTCTTCTCTCCTTCCTGTTTTCTGTTTCTCTTCCTCTCTCCTCTTCATTTTTCTTCCTTCATTCCTAACTCTGCTTCATTCTCTTGCTTCCCCCCCCAATCTGTTCTTCTCTTCTTTTCCCTGCCACAGGAAAATACTAAAACGGAAGAAGACAACCACGAGCCTCCCGTCCACGTCACACACCCTGTCCCCCAAACACACAGAGCCCGGGATCCCACCAGAGGGGCAAGCTGGTAGTTCCACATGCCGTCCTCAGAGGCGTCACCGACAAAACCACTAGCCTTCTCCGTGTCAAGCCCCGGGTGGACCCTCAGACAAGCACATCCTGACCGGGGACAGCCCAGAAATTGCAACTCAGAAATGACCGGACTCAGTGACCCAACACCTATCCCAGCCTTGGCACCTGCTCGGCACCCACACCCCCTCCTGCCCCACCAGGCTCCTCCCCTGCCCTTCACTTTGCTTATCTTCGCACCAGAAGATGAGAGCAAGGGCACACCCAGCCTCATCAGGCTTTCCCAATTACTTTTGCCTGAAGCCCCATGAGTAGGAGCCTGCCCACAGCCTAAGACGGCTCAGAAGAGGAAGAAAACAAGGGGAACCTACACTTTGGGTGGTTCCCAGAAATACGATATGGAAAAGGTCTGGCCCCTGGGAAGGCTAGAGACTGGACAGGAGACACCAGTACTGCCTTATGAACTCATCACGTTTGAACTCATTGCATTTCCTTCAAGCACTCACTCACCTGGGCCCTGCCTGGGCAAGGGGTGCCCGCAGCCCAAGACCCCCAGAAGCCTGACCAAGCAGGATAGCTCCACCCACCGCTCTCACGGGCATCTCTGACTCAACCTGCTCGAATCCAGACTCTTTATCTCCCTCCCCACACTCACCCCTCACTGCCATCTGCCACCTCGGTCAACGGTACCACTATCCGCCCACAGTCACTGAGAGAGCCGGGGCTCACCCTGGATCCTCCCCCTGCCGTGTTTTCCAAACTTATTAGTCACCGAGTCCAGTTCACGTGTAAAATTTCCCTCTCCTCTCCTGTCCCCTTCACCTGGGTTCAGGACCTCATCCTCGCTCACCTGGACTTCTGCAGAAGCCCTTCTTATTCTCTCTTCCCCAGTCTCTCATTCCACCACTGCCAGGGAAGGGCTTCCGAAATTAACCAAACAAGTCCTTGTCCTGCTTCAACAGCTTCCACTGGCTCCTTACTGCCTAGAGCCAGGATGCCCAAACTACTTTGACTGCTGTGTCTAATCAAACAGATGCTGGTATCCATCCCTAACGGGTGTATTTTTATCTATGTGTCTATGCACTTACATGTGCCATCATCCCCCCCCCCCCCCCCCCCCCCCCCCCCCTCCCCCCCCCACCCCCCCCCCCCCCCGCAATATCTAAAAGACCACAAACCTTTAGGGAAAGAATATTACTGACATCAGGAGATTTGAATCTATGTTGCCAATTACCTTGGTAATTTTGACTATTTCTGGTCTGGCTTCCACTGGTTACAATTGGATTGTTACCACTTTTAACTCAGGATGGAAAGAGGACAAGGGGCCCTTTGAGAGCAGGCTGGGGTGGGGGAGGGAGCAACAGCCTTGCCAAGTTCTTGCTGTCCCGATTGCGCTTGGGTGACCCACCCTCTCTCCAGCCCCCAGTGTCTTTCCAGGAAACTTGTTGAGACCTTGTCCATTGTGTGAGGGTCAGCTAGTTAAAGTCAGATAAGAGCACCCATAAATCCACTGCAGGAACAGATGTAAATATGTTACAATGTGCTAACAGTGAGGGAGGACGGCAAGGAGCCCCTGGCGATTTCATGGAACCCCTCACCCCATTTCCCTCCGACCCTCCCTGACGCAGGCAACATGCATGGCATAGGGGCTAAGTACAGGCACCAGGGTCAACCCGTAAGGTAAATATTCGAGAAGCTCCAATTCTTTTTTTTAAAAAATGCTTATAAATAGAGGCTTCGATTTTTTTCCTCCTCTCCCAGTGGATCATCTTGCATAATTCCAGGGCTCAAAAACCCTAGTTTGAGAACTTCTAGTGTATACAAAAGGTCTGCGTCCAAATTCCTCATTTTGTGTAAAGGTCCCGCCAAAGAAGATGTCTTGTAAATTTCTCATAATCGGGGCTATGGAGGATTTATGTTCCCAGCACGAGGCTGGCGTGGAGCAGGTGCTCAGTAAATATTTGTGGAATTAATAGCTGGTTCCCCAAACACATACAGCCTCCTCTCTGGACTGTGAATGTTCTTTTCCCCCTTAGAGCCCGGACTCTTTCACTTAGCAAGTCCTTGTTCAGCCTCATAAGCTCAACTCAAATGTTACCTCCTCCGCAGAGAGTGCCCCGACCTCGGGCTCTGTTTGTTCTTTCAGTACAGCATCTTCCTACGGATCAGAGGGCGAGGTCTGGGCCAGGTCACCCCCACCCACCCAGTCACTCGCCACCCACCTCTCCACCCTGGTCAAGAGATGTGGAGGCAGGGAAGGCACTTCATCTGAGTGTCCCCAGTGCCCAGCACACTGTAGGTTCTCAGTCAATGTCTGATGAATCAGAGATTCACAGAGCCAGGAATGAGGTCAAGGGATGGTCCAGGCCAGAGACTTCCAGGCTCAAGAACTTTGGTTCAGGGCACCAGGCAGGGAGAGGATGAGGGCCAAGGGAGATGGCGTGGGGAACATCCAGGACCATGTCTGCATGGTGAACCTCATGAAGTCTGCTCACTGATGGCATTCCATGCGAGACACGAAGCCTACTTGGAGAAGTAGGGACCCCGGGTGAGGGAGTGAGCACTGGAGGCACCGTGGCGGCACCTGCAACCCCAGGGAGGCCAGGGAGCCTCAAGGAGCCGAGCAACCTCTCCCCCAAGCATCGCTCTGTGGCCAAAAGCACTCAGTCAAGGGAGAGACACCAGCACCATCAATAAATGATGGAGTGGGGGACCTGCCAAAGCCCGAACAAAGGCAATCTAAAAGCATTCCTGCTTCCAACTGGGTCAACCCAACGAACTCACTTGTTAATGGACCCCCCATCCACACCGGCAGCCACACAGAAGCCTCAGCCACCCCCGACCCCTCCCCCAGGGGGCCCTTCTGGTCCTGCACCAGCATCCTGCACCAGCTTGGGTCCCAGGCCGGCCCGCCCGGTATGGGCTGTGGGCTGTTAGACCAGTCACCTCCGTTCTGCAGCCATCATGGGAACCGGAAGACGGAGCCTGCAAGGCTCTTAGGACGACAGCAGCCACGGTACCCACTGCAGGCAGCACAGGGCAAAACGCGAAGTGCAAAGCCAGAGAGAACAGGTCTCCTCCTTTTCTCCATCCTCCCTGGCCCTGTGGACCAAGCAGTGATTGAGGTTTTGTCCATCTTTCACCTCAACTACTACGACCGATTCTTCCCCACCTCCCTCCTCTGCCCTGTGCGGCTGCCAGAATCATCTTCCCCTATGGCAGGAGTTGTGTTTTAAGCTACTTTTACCCAAGCAGCGTTTAAGCACCTTTCGTGTGCACGTGCCAAACTGGGGCTGCAGGTATAAAGATACACGCGGCCCCTCCTAGGAAGTGCTGCGCAGGGTCCCTAAGTACTTAAGGCTGTTGTACAAGGTCACTAAGCTGGGACTCGAACTGGTCACCACCCCATCTCCATCGCCCCTCGCTTGCCCCCCCTTCCCTCCCAGCCCACCTTCAGCACAAGGACTAGCAGCAGAAGTCCCAGCATAAAAAAGGCCGTCCAGGGCGATGACAGAAACAGGCAGAGGATAGGACTCAAACATCTCCAACCATCTGGCTCAATGGCTTTGGTGGAGGAAGTGCCTTTTGAGGGGGCAGGGGGGTCACTTCCCTGCTCAATATTTCCCTTTACGTGGCAGTGTGAGCAAGCTCAGAGCCTCCCCCCACCCAGGAGGGCCTCCCCCGCCCAGGAGGGCCTCCCCCCCCCCGGGGGGCCCCCCCCCCCCCCCCCCCAGCAGGCCTACCTCAGGAGAAACCAGCCCAGGACCCCAGACAAACAGCCAGCCAGTACCGGTCCAGCCTGGACTTGAAGGCCAAGAGCAAGAGCCAGCACAGCCCCAAGCCTCCAGCCTGAGACCACCAGTCCCAGGCTGCGAGAAAAAAAAGCCCGCTCCCAATGCACAATGGCCACATTGCCTACCCCCTCCCCCAGACATCATCTCACCCCGACGCAGGATGCTTGGTGTAGCTGGCGTGGTACAAGTTACATTGGGGCAAAAAAAAAGCCAGAGCCAAATAGGAGTAGACAAGTGAATTTGCTGCAATAAACGTAATCTAGGTCAAGGATCAAAACTCCTGTCCACAGAGGACACGAGCTGCCAGGACTTAGCTGTTCTGTGTGTATAATCCTCAAGGACACAGGGCAACTCTAGAGCAAAGAGGAAGAACACAGAGAAGAAAAAGACCTGGGAGCTGCCGCTGTGTTCCTTTCCTGGCGCGACAGTGACAAAGGCCCACAAATGAGGTGGCTTAATCGATAGAGACCTAGGGTTACATAGTTCTGGAGGCTGGAGGTCTGAAATTAAGATGCTGGCAGGGCCAGGCTCCCTCTGAAGCCTCTAGGGGAGGATCCTTCCTTGACTCCTCCAGCTTCCGGTGGCCCCAGGTGTTCCTCCACTGTGGCTGCACCTCCCCATCTCTGCCCCCCCCCCCCCCCCATATCAGTCTTCCCCCAATCCCTCCGTCTTCACATCTTCTTTCCTCTGTGCCTGTCCATCCCTGTCTCTTCTAATGAATCGTGTTGGATTCAAGGCCCATCCTTCCCCAACAGGACCTAATCTTAACTAACAACATCTACCTACGCGGACCCTGCTTCCCAATAAGGTCGCATTCTGAGCACGCGGGTGAACATGAATTCCTAGAGGACACTATCCAACCCAGCAAAAAGCTATCCTGCCCGGTTGTCAACAAAAGGCAGAAGAAGAAAGTACCATGTGAAGGGGTTTGGGACGGGTCAGTTCCAGGTGGACGTCTTAGTGGCCCCGGCCAAGTCACTCCGCTTCTCTGAGCCTCAGTTCTCTGATCAACTGCACAAGGTCGTTTTGAAGGTCACGTAAGAAAAAGCTTGGTTACTGCAAAGCTCTGTGCCGGGAAACACGGGTGATGTTTCCCTCAACAATGCCAGGTAAGACACCACAGGTACTCCGCCTGCCTCCTTTCTAGGTCCACGGTTTCTACATTCCAGAATACCCTCTGCAGCTGTGGGGCCAATCTCGCATGAGCCACGAGCCGGCTCCCTGGGTGAACTGGGAGCACCTGTCCTGATCACACGGACAAGCCTTTGCCAACGTACCTCTGCAGAAAGTCAAAGCTGGATCATGTGATTCAGGGCTTCTAGACGGCACCCTTAAGCAACTGGGCCACAGGGAATCGGGGGTGTTGTCCTGTGAAGCCTCCGCCTGGTTCACAGAGGCAGTGAGGTGCAGAACGAGCCCAGAGAAGGAGCCCAGCACAGCATAAACAAAGCCCAGCGAAGCTCTCAGAACCGAGAGGGGGCGCAGCTGCGGGACAGTCCAGCCCTTCCCCGAGCGGGGCGGAGGGATCTACATCCGGGTCCTTGAAATTCACAAGGCCTTTACGCAAGCTAGTCACTTACCTCGCCTGCCTGCGCTCAGGGGTGGGCGGAGCCTCCCGACCCATGTTGCTCCCCCAAGTTCCCCACCCGCGTTGCTCCCCGGTGTTCCCAGCCACCTCGCAGGGCAGACCGTGAAGAGACTCAAAAGGGGTAAGGGTCCCTCCCTCACCCACACAACTGGCAGAAGATGCGGCTGGAACGTGAGTTACCAACACGTACTGTTCATGAAGCTTTAAAGAATGAACGACGTGCACAGGATACAGGGCCCACGGTAATCAAAAAACACATTCTAAGGGTGACGATTCATTAACCCACAACTGAAATCATCCTCATTTTCCTTCACCGGCAGTATTTCCATGGCACCTACTGTGTGCCGCGTCCTGCCGTAAGCACTTTCTCGACCTTAAGTCACTTAACCCTCACAGCCGCCCCAGAAGGTGGGTCTTATTTATTGCCACCCACTTCAGAGATTTGGAAAGTGAGACAGAGAGGGGTTAAATAACGTGCTGAAGGTGACATAGCTGGAAAGTGACAGAGCCATTAAAGTTAAGATGTAACGCCCACAAGGGGCTCCTGGGTGGCTCAGGCGGTTAAGCTTCCAGCTTCGGCTCAGGTCATGATCTTCCGGTTTGGGGGTTCAAGCCCCAGGTCGGGCTCTGTGCTGACAGCTAGGAGCTTGGAGCCCTCCTTGGATTCTGTGTCTCCCTTTCTCTCTCCTCCTCCCCTGCTCACTCGCTGTCTCTCTCTCTCTCCTTCAAAAATAAACATTCAACAAAGAAAAGATTTTAAAAAGATGTAACACCATACATGGTGATTATTCCGTGTACAAGCTGGGAATACAAATGTAGTAAAGTTTTCATCTATACAATTTCTAACCATGCTCTTGAAAAAAAAAATCATGCAAGTCCTATATGTTCATGGTCTCAGATGCATAGCAGTTAGGACGAAAGGCAATGTTGCCCACCCCATCAGCCTCCCTATTTCTTTCAACCACAAGCAGTTCCAGGGTAAAGTTCAGAGCATCTTCTAGAGACACCTGAAAAGAAAGGCTGGACTCAGCAATAATGGGAAATTCAGTCTTTGCCTAATTTGTGGGGAGAAGGCCGAATGGCAAGGTATTTTTCTGAGACCAATTTCAAATACTTGGGCAATGTGGAAACTGTCCCCAGGGATGGCCCAGAGTTCTGGGGCAACGGGGGCGTGAGTGGCTTTTCAAGGGCCCTGGAGAACTGCCGAGGCCCTTGCAGACCCTCTCCACGGCCCATGCAGGACCCAACCATGCATGAAAAAGTGGAAAAGGCCCAGGTGTCCGAGGTGACACAAGCCTGGGGCACAGCCCTCTCTGGGCCTCAGTTTCCCCCTTTGTAAAGATTTTTTTAATGTTTGAGAGCAAAACAGAGCACAAGCGCAGAGAGCGAGGAAGACACAGAACCTGAAGCAAGTCCAGGCTCTGAGCTGTCAGCACAGGGTCTGATGTGGGGCTTGAACCTGTGAACTGTGAGATCATGACCTGGGCCGAAGTTGGATACTTCTGACTGAGCCACCCAGGCACCCCTCCCTCTTTATAAAATGGAGGTAACGCAAGCACCCACATCCTAGGGTGGCCCTGAGGTCTGAATAAGGTAATGCAATTTCTTTACACAGGCATAAAAGCCTGGCACACAGGAACACGTTACATATTAGCGATGTTTTACTTCCGCGGCTTTATTGAACCAAACGTGCCCTGTTGTTCTGTCAGATACTTCTGTCTGCCCCCACTCCCTACCCCTCAGCCCGAGGGGGATTGATCCCAGCAAGGACCACAAGACAAGGTCAGCTCCCACCCGAACAGATCAGCCACAGTTAGGGATTCTCGATGTCCCCGGTTCCTCTTTGGTGCAGACATGTGAGGCTTCGTTCCACAGTGTTGGGGCCTAAACCATGTCTGGGAGAAGGGTTGGTTAGCAGTGAAAATCCTCTCCCAAAAGTGAGCGAATCCACAGAGAGCCACACTTGCACACCTCACGGTGAGCCAAGGCGTCCCTTCTGTCCCCACAGACACACACTGCCTCCCCCATCCGCCTCATTTCAGAGCCACTTGGCTCGGATGCTATGGGCCGTTGCTGGCACATACCCACCGTCTGCGTCCTTGTCCACAGAACTTCCCGGGAGAGGTCCCAACAGAAGGGTCTGTCGCTGAAACCGAGCTCAAATTACTTGGGCTCAGAGGAAAGAACCATAGGCTCTGCTGGCTGGAAGGAACCCCAGAGGTTCATCGATGGCAAGCTCCAGTCTCTAAATTCAGCTCACTCCAGAAATAACAGCCTCTACCCACTCCCAAGCGTGGGAAGAGATCGGGAACAGCATTTCTGAAACTTCAAGGTACATATGAATCTCCCAGGGATCTTGTCATACAGATCCTGAGTCCGTAGGTCTGTCGGGGCAAGGGGGAGGTGGGGTGGGGGTTCTGCCTCTCTAACAATCTCCCAGGTGATGCACGGATGCTGGTGACTCCACAGACACACCTGGAGCAGGAAGGATCTGGAAGGCCTGCTGCCCTCAGAAGCTCCTGCTTGCATAGCAGGCGTGCAGGGCGTGGGCAGACTGAGCTTCGCAAGGTACAAGCTATGTATTTTTTCCAACTACAGATCGAACCACAGTGCTCTTTACCACCACAGAAAATAAGTGTTGGATGGATGAGTGGATGGTTGCCGATACGAAGGTCGAATGTGCCATCAGAACAACTGGCAAATTAATACATTGTCCTAAAAATTGCATATCCAAGTAAAAATGTCCTGGGGGAAAATGAAGGAAAAGGGAAGGAAGGCAGGAGAGAAAGAGGGAAAGAGGGAAGGAAGGCAGGAAGGCAGGAAGGCAGGAAGGCAGGGAGGGAGGGAGGGAGGGAGGGAGGGAGGAAGAAGGGGAGGGAAGGAAGGAAGGAAGGAAGAGGGAGGAAGAAGAGGTCGAGTGGGAAGCTAAGGCTGCCCCTGGACGAATGGGGGGTGTCCAGTGGTAGCCCCCTGCCTGGGCCCTGGGAGGTGTGGGCTCCCTGCTCACTCCAGCCTCTGTGCCTCCCCCTGTAGATTCTGCAAGCCTCTTCCCCAGGTATCACAACATCCCTGTCTCTCCTCGGGCTCCCAGACCCACCTGGAAGCTGGGCCCAGAGCTGAGCCAGCAGGGTTGAGTAATCCTCCCTCCAACACGTCACACCCAGCAGCGCTCTTGTGCAGCGCTCTTTCCTGTTCATCACCTGAGTGCCCGGCAAGGCGATTCAAAACCTGGGGCCAGATGTTTAGACTGGCATAGAGAGGATTCCAGCCCAGGGAAAGCCTGTGCAGGACGGCCCATCGGCCCCTCGTTGTCTGACTGTGGAAGTTCTTTTGAAAAGGGAGGCACCTGCCTAGGTCTTTGCAGCCTGTCCCTTGAAGCCACCTGTTCTAAGGTCATAGCCACTTCACTCCAAACTTCCAATTCTAAAGCCCGCTGCCCTAACATGCACCCCAATGTTTAAAGCAGCACTAGTGACAACAGCCAAAGTATGGAAAGAACCCAAATGTCCATCGACGGATGAATGAATAAAAAGATGTGGTACACGTATACAATGGAATATTACTTGGCGATCAAGAAGAATGAAATCTTGCCATTTGCAACAACATGGATGGAACTAGAGGGTATTATGCTCAGTAAAATCCATCAGTCAAAGACAGTATCATGTGATTTCACTCACGTGTGGAATTTAAGATACAAAACAGATGAACGTAAGGGAAGGGAAGCCAAAATAATATAAAAACAGGGAGGGGGACAAAACATAAGAAACTTAAATACAGAGAACAAACTGAGGGTTGCTGGCGGGGTGTGGGATGGGGGGGGAAGGACTAAAGGGGTGATGGGGCATTAAGGGGAACACTTGTTGGGACGAGTACTGGGTGTTACGTGTAAGTGATCAATCGCTAAATTCTATTCCTGAAATTATTATACACTATGTGTTAACTGACTTGGATTTAAATTAAAAAAAAATAAATAAAGTGGGGCTCCTGGGTGGCTCAGTCAGTTAAGCGTCCAACTTCAGCTCAGGTCACAATCTCGCGGTTCGTGGGTTTGAGCCCCACGTGGGGCTCTGTGCTGACAGCTCAGAGTCTGGAGCCTGCTTCGGATTCTGTGTCTCCCAATCTCTTTCTGCGCCTCCCCCACTCGCTCTCTCTCTCTCTCTCTCATTCTCTCAAAAATAAATATTAAAAAACCCCTTTAAAATAAATAAAGCATAAAACACTTGTAATGAATGAATGAATGAATGAATGAATGAATGGCTCATTGCCCTAGATGGGAAAAGGGCTGGTGCCATACTGGCCCAAGAGACCCTCCAGACCAGCCTTGGGTCTCTGCCGCTCAGAGACAAGTCCAAGGCCACACCACACTGAGCAGCGGTGGTGGAGCCATCAATCAGTTAAAACTATCCTCCCGCTCAGACGTCACTACAGTCATCCAGGCGCCATATTTCCCCAGACCGTGGACTTAGGGCCTCAGACACTTGTACTACCATCAGCCCGTCCACATGGGGAACCAGATTCAAGTCCCAACTCTGCCAAAACCTCGGTGTGATTTGGGGGCCGGTCACTTCATGGGCACGGGCTCGGATTTCCTCGACTGGCAACACATAACGTCCCTCACACGGTTGCACGTGGACGGCAAGCGTGCCATCGCTGGAAGGGACGAGGCACATGTCCACCCTGGACTGGTCTCCAGGAGGCATTGAGCGTCTGGATTGGTTCGGAATCTGGCGCTAATTTACCGTGGGATCTGAGCTGTGTGGCTTCGCCTCTCTGGAATTTCGTTTCCTCGCCCACAAAATGGAGAGATGGGAGAAGACAGTCACCCAGGTTCCTTCCAGCTCCCTGGCTCTGTGGGTCAAGGTTTCACCTTGTATATCCCCTGGCCAGGGGCCAACTCAGGCCAAGATATTCAAATAGGTAATAACCGGTGAGGCGGGGCGAGAAACCCTTGGGAGGGATGCTGGCAGGGACGTTGGGCATGAGTCCCGTGCGGGCCAGGTCCGCGCCGGGGGTGGGGGGGACAAGGGACAGGGTAGAAACCGCCCCATGGGCTTTCTGATCCTGTTGCTCCACACATGGCAATGAGCCAGTTCCGATGAGCGCCCCACTCTCCTCCACCTCCCCGCAACCCCAGTCAAAAGCACCCACACATGGAGAAGTCACGCAACCTGGAGAGAGAGAGCGCGAGCGAGGGAGCGTGCACGCCTCTGAACATCTCCGTCAGCCAGCACCCGGCTGGAGGGGGGGGGGGGGCGATGTCATTCAGGCGGGAAGGCTTTTTGCAACATCTTAGGCGTGTCACCTGCTCAGGGGCCAAAGGCCACGAATGACTCCAGGTGTGTCCCAGCCCCTACAATGGGTGTGAGGTTACAAGACACTTAATCATTCCAGTTTGGCAACTTCACCTGTAGGGTTGTTTTAATCAACTGGCCAGCAGTCCCCAAATCACTCCTGGAATGCAGCGGTGGAGGCAGCGGGGTGCTGAGGGGAGAGGGATGCCTGACACGCGGGACCAACGCCTGCCCTGCACTTAGGCCTCTTCCGGCCAGTGCTGCCCAGGGTGTCTCTGACCCGCGGACCAGCCAGGGCCCGATCCAAGGAGGTCCTCCTCCCGACCTCAGCTCTGGCCTGTAGAGAAATATGGAAGATCGCAGAACCGGCATGGTGAGTGTGGGGGTCCCCTGCTCCGAGTCCTGCGGGAGGGCAGGTCTCCCCAGAAAGGGCCCTTCAAGCAGCCTGAGAGTTTTGTAACACCTTCCTGGTTAAAAAAAAAAAAAAAAAAAAAAAAAAAAAAAAAAAGAGGGAACAGTGAATCACCCCCACATGCCAGCCCTTGCAAGTCTCCGTGCCCTTCTGCCCTCCTCTCCCTTCCCTGCCAGCAGCCCCTGCACCAGCACCGAGGATGCCGGGACACAGAGGCCAGGCTTCCCCTCCCTGATCCTCCTCCTAAATCCTTCGTGCTCTTTTGTCCAAGGTCTCCTGGTCTGTTGGCTGGAGGTTGGCACTGTTTTTCCAAGGGCAAGGGGCTGTTTTGATGGCCCTCTGCCGCCTCCGTGGGGAAATGGACTCCCTTTCTTCCTACAGAAAACAAGGGACAGTTGCCTCAAAACAATCTAAGGTGTTTGTGGAGATCCACTTGGCCTCTTTTTAGACCCTGCCCTCTCTCCTCCTCCTCCGAACGCCCAGAGCACCTGCACTGTCTTGGGACAAAGAGAATCGATCCCATCTCTCAAGGACATCTGAGGACAGGGAGGGGAAGAGATCATATCCGAGTCTGAGGTGGAACTCAGGGAATCTTTCCATCTCTAATTCTTGGCAAAGATGCTACAGTTACCCAAAAACCAACACGAAAATGAAAGGGGAGGGAAGGGGAAGCTTTCCATCCAAGGGGAACAGAGGTGACCTGCTGGGGCCCCCCCAAGTGGCATTCTCCTGGCGAAACTCTAGACCCAGGGCTGGGGTAGCTGAGGATCAGAGAGGGGAAGGGCTGGCCTGCTTTCCTCTGCGATCCAGCCAGGATGGAAGCACCAGCTTCCCACAGCCCCATCCAAGGAAGCACCTAGAAGCCGAGCCTGTGTGCCTAGAAGCTGCATCCTGCTGGGCTCTCAGGAGAGAAAGGAGGCACTGCCTGCCTGCGCGGCTGTGAGCTGCTTGTTGGTGACACCGAGGCGGTCTGAGTGCCTCTCGAGGGAGTGACGTGGGAGGGGGCAGTTTCTAAGGCACTTAACCAGAGCACAAACTGTAGAATCAAAAGGTCGAACAGCCAGCTCCCTTCTTAGCGTATTATTCTTGAGACTTTGCTCTTCCTGAGACTCATTTTCTTCCTCTGTAAAATGGGAATCTTATCCATGCCACGCCTATGCATGCCGACGACTAGTGGAACGATTGGGCTAGTAAGCGTAAGGATGTGGGGCCAAAGAGGAATCCCCTCCAGGAAGTGACAGGTGGGCGGCATGGCCCCACTGAACTTCACCAGCCAGGCAAGGAGCTGGGCGTTGCTGGCAGTGGCATTGCCGGGGTCCCGGGTAGGACCAGAGAGCTTCTGGCCCCTGAGCCAGCCGTGAAACCACCTGTGCCTAATAACCCAGTCATTTCCCTCTAATGAGGCTGGGAGGGCCATAGCGCCCAGCCCTGGGGAAAGATGAAACAAATTCATGCTGGGGCCCAGCCCTTCCTTCCCCCTCCCTGCCTCTTCTCACCCCTGCCAGCCCCGCCCTGGACAGACAAGTCCTGCACAGTTACTACCTCATAGCAGTGGGCAGAGGTCTGAGCCCCATCTCTGTCCCCGAGGGGAATGTTTCCCTTGATATTTCAGCTGCGGCTGAGGCCTGGAGGGAAGCCTGGGACCCTGGGACTGGCCATCCTGGTCTTGACTCCTTACTGCCCACGAGGCCCCAGACAGACCATGAGCCACCAGAGTAGAGTGTTAAACACCCGAGGTCAGTCCCAGCCCTCTGGCTGCTCTAGAGGAAGCAGGTTCTTCCTTCCCTCTCCCCTTTTCCAGCTGGTGCAGACCAAGGAGTTTGCTAGGCTTGGCCAGGACTCAGGAATGTGCCAGGTCAGTGGGCCAGCCTGCGGCAATGGGGGGTCTAGGAGCACGGGAAGGCCCACCACTCAGCCCTGGTGATGCCATCCTGGGCTCCGGAAAGACCCTAGAGGGCAAGCTCGGCAAAGAAGGGCTAAGGCCCCTGCCTGCTCCCCCAGTACCCTCCCTACCTGGGTGGGGGGCTTGCTGCTGCTGTGACCCCCGAAGTAGCTCCCTCCACGTAGCCATTTAACCAGTCCCTACAACTGGCCAGCCTCCAGAAGGCAGCAAGGGGGGCACAAGGGTACAACGCCTCAGTTCTGCCCTGGAGCTTGCCCAAATCCAGAGGAAGGAGAGCTCCTTAAGCCAAGGATCCAAAGAGACTGTGGCAAGTCCAATACCAGAGGTGATGACAAGGGACCCCTAGAGCAGAGAAGGCAGTGAATCCTCTCCAGGGTGGTTGTGAAGTTGTCCCAGAAGAAACAGTGTTTGCACTGGAACTTGAAGGATGAACAGGCTCTCTCCAGGCAGATAGGGTGGGAAGCGGCGGGCGGGGGAGAGTAAGGGGGAAAATTGGGGGGGGGGGGGGGGGGAAGACATGAAAACAGGTCTCAGGAACTCTGGACAAACTTTCCAAAGCCCCAGAGCCAACCCGGGATGGCAAGAGACAGAGGCTCTCAGGCCTGAGAATCTGCGTTTCACATTTCCCAGCAGCTCCCCCCCGGGGCTTCCTTCTTGCTCACATAAAAACATCTACCCAGTAACACCCCTCAAATGCCCAAGCAACCATCCCCAAGACGGCGAATTCCTCACAACCTAAAATGCATTCCGCTGCCACGTTTTCATGTAAACGTGTGGCCGCCAGACTGGGAGCTTCTTGAGGACTGGGTTTTTCCCACTTTTAGCCCCAAACCTGGCACAGGGCCGGACACACAATAGCCATGTGATGAATGCTTGCGAGTGAATAACAAGTAAGTGACAAAAGACTGGATTCCCAGAACCTGCTGATGTATCTGACACTGATAACAAAGTCAGTCAAGTCCGACTGGAAAAGCTGCCAGAATCTACCAGGGGTGTCACCAAAGTGCTTTCATCCCAATCAGGGCGGGGGGTGGGAGTCGTGGGGGGCAGGGGGTGCGGAAGTGGAGAGAGACAAGCCCAAGCCTGTCTGGAAACCCCAGGGACTGGAAAGAGAGTCTGAGCAGAACCAATGTGGCAATCCCTCTGCGACGTGCTCGACTCCACCTCACAGCCTGCGGCTCTGTCTTGATTACAGCAGAGAAATCTGTAAACAAGCCTCAAAACCGCAACACCCCTCCCCTACCACTCCTTCCCAAAGCAGCTTCCAGCTCCCCGGCCTAATCCATGCACAAGCAGGGATGCGCACAGGGTAGCGGATGAATGGAACGCTTGAGGGAGGGGGGCGAGAGACTGAGACGGCACCTGTCCAGGGCGGCAGCGGTCTCCCGTTGTGCCATGTCCCGCACATCGGTCAGGCTGGCCTCTGCCCGCTGGTGTGGCTGAGCTCGCCACAGGGTTAGGCACTTCCTGGGATCTCAATTTCTCCTTTACAATACGCATTCACTCGTTCGTTCGTCGCGTGTTCCTCAAGCATCAACTGCGTGCCAGGCACTGGCAAGACTCCGGAAGGTTCAGAGAAGAACACACCCAAGCGAAGCCCTCGGTTCCGTACAGGTGGAACAGAGGCAGAGCCGAGTGCTGACCCCACCCCAGGCAGAACAGGCCACTTATTCACCCACAGACCTCAACACAAAGAGGATGATGCAGCCGAGGTCACCCCACCCCAGCCTACTCTCACCCTGACACCGGGGCCTTCACTCATGATCACGTCTCTGATCCCCAAGGAGGGGGGTACCCCGCCAGGCCACCGGTGAGTAGGACTCGCTGAATGTGTCACCCCTACCTGAACGCAGCAAGTGCAGCCTGAGAAGCACGTTCACCTCCCGAATCTCCCCGCATCTTACACCAGCCAAGACATCATGACCCTCGTTCTAGAGATGAGAAATGCCAAGACTCAAGAGGCTCATGACTTGAAAGGGTCACTCCGCCAAGATCTCTAAGTTCTGGGACTTCAATATCAAGTGCTCAGATTTTTTCATAATGCCCTCCTTCTCCTCCCAGATGTGAACCCATAGACCTGAACTTGAGACTAGACCTCGAACTTGAACTTGCAGTGGAAACTGCAGAGCCAGGGAGCCCCGTATCTCCCTACCTAGAAGCTGATCAACTTTGTAATATAAAGTGTGCACTGAGTGAAGACTGTATCAGCTGGCGTGACCAAGTGGAGGAAAGACAATGTCCTTTCTGTCCAGAGACCTTCATCCCTCACTACCCTGCCAAAGGTCACTAGGAGGAAAAGGACACACGGCAAAGGAAACCAACGGACAGAATTAACTTAGACTTTCAAGAATACCAGGAAAAAGCTTCATACCCAAAGCCGCTTGGGAAAAAAACACGCAAGTTACCATGAGATCACTGAGGATAGAAAACTAAGTGAGAGAGAGGAAATTATAAGTAAATCAGGCTTTGAACTAGTCTTCTCTGTGGGAGGGGGCAACAGAAGCTGCAGGCTAACATCAAGCGAGCTCTTCGGAGTCACAGGCCCTCAGGAAAGGACCTTAGAGGTCTTCTTGGTCAACGTTTTCCCCAAATTTGTTTCAGCCTCAGAGCCTGTTGCCCAGCAAAATCTAACCTAGAACCCCCACATGGAAAACAGACCCCCACCCACTCCTGCCCTGCCACCCTCCTCTTGCAACAACCTCACGGGTCTCCATCAAGTCCCCAGGGGTGCCACAGAGCTCTCATCTGGCCTTGCCCTGTCTACTGTGGACATCTACATGAGCTTCTACTCACACACCTTCTGTTGCTTAGATGATCTGCCCTTCACTGAGAGAGAGAGAGAGAGAGAGAGAGAGAGGGAGAGAGAGAGAGAGAGAGAGAGAGAGGGAGAGAGAGAGAGGGAGAGAGAGGGAGAGAGAGAGAGAGAGGGAGAGAGAGGGAGAGAGAGGGAGAGAGAGGGAGGAGAGGGAGAGAGGGAGAGAGAGGGAGGAGAGGGAGAGAGTGAGGAGAGGGAGAGAGGAGAGGGAGAGAGAGAGAGTGAGGAGGGGTAGAGAGAGAGAGTGAGGAGGGGGAGAGAGTGAGGAGGGGGAGAGAG